>NW_019214312.1:0-16575 GCF_002532875.2 Varroa jacobsoni
TATATAATTAATGCTTTGCTTTTGTAGGGATTTCCGCAATGCAATGTATCGAGCCGAATTCCGAGTTTTTCGGAACGTAGTCGTTGCAGTGCACAGCAGTGTAGGTAGCGTTGACCGCGATCCGTGCTCATACTGCATGTATTTACATAAAAAAAAATGTATGTATCATTGGATCTGGTCTCTTTCGCCACAGCTTCAACATCATAGGGTATTGGTGGCAAAGTGGCGATAGTGAGTTGTTCACGATAAAATTCGGGAATTTTGATTGAAAACAACCAACTACATCGAGCGGCGTTTAAAATTTCCGCAAATACTGATTTACAAACTTATTATACTACCCATCGTACTTTCCAATTTGTTCTATTGTACTACACAGGGCAATACGCCGGATGTTGTGAGCCCTTTTCCAGCACAGATTCCATAACAGTTTCTCATTGCCGAAACGTCAACGTCATTGCTCTATTATTTGGCGCCAACAAACAACAGCAATACTTATTATTACCATAAGTATTATTACTACTACCGTTGTAAAAACGACAAAGAGAATAGTATTTCAGTGTGTTACGTGTTACTCTTACGGCGACGTTACCACTTCATTGGCACTTTATCTACATACTGAAAGCGCCTCACGTCGCAGAGGCAGACGATCATCAAAAGTGGCAATCCTGGAACGAGCAAGTTACGTAACAGGGATCGAATGGCGAAGCGGCAAATAAAAATCTAACGACCCTCGTCATTGCGTCGCGGATGGCTCCCATGCGATTTGTCGGATCCTGGGTGACCTCATACATAACGACGCATAGATGAGGCCTTTAGAAAAACATTGCAACTTCAATAATGTTTCTGTATAGATTTAAGCACCTACCAATATTGACAAGCTTGACGTTGTCAGCTGCAATAGCATTTAGCGCAACCTGGACATTCTCAAGGTACTGATGCTGATTCAGCGGATTTCTTATACGTCGCAGTCCCCGTGAGGGTCCGGGACCGCCAGCCTTGTTTTGAAGGACTTCCACCAACGAGATCAGTTTCAGGCCATTGCACAGGTCTGCACGAAGATCATGAACCTGACAGACGAAATACCACAGAGAAAAAACGAATTTTATTTCAAAAAAAAGAAAAACGACCAGTTTATGAGAAATTGCCAGATCTGTTGCCACGGAAAGTAGTCGATTTCCGAAAGCTAAATTATTTAAACAAAATGCTTTATACCAAAGAGGTAGTTAGAGAAGGTGCAGCACTTAATTATCGTAATAGAAACGTGTCTCACCTGTTCTCCAGTGGGTTTGAGTTGTTCGTTGACCCAGTTGGTGAAAGTCTTTTGCTGGATGTCGACCCATTTAGCTGGAAGTGGCGCAGAAGCTGTTTCCATTGTGTACGCTATTCCACACTGGTAAATGCTTTCACAACGATGTACTCACACGGCACTATAATGCACTGGGCTCTAACTATTACACTTTTAAAGACACATACACACTTGATCGTATCACTTGGTAACCCAGTTCGAAAAGGGGCCAGTTACTAGAGAAACTGCACGATATCGGCAACAGCGAAACGAGAAGCGTAAAATATTCAACGGTACTGTACTATTGCTAACCGTACTGTTATTATACTGACATCATTGCAGGCTTTCCTGTCCTTCATCAGCGCCTGCACGAGCTGGGTGGCCTGTTGTTCGTTTCCAGCGGTTCTATAATTCAAGTGGCTGCACTGTTCACGTTGAACACTTTTCATCACTGCATCTTATGATATGCCGCTGCCGCTGTTGATCGTACTATTTCTGAAAAGTCGTAAGAAAACGCATTAATGTTACGCAATGCGTTCAGATTATAATGTGGCCTATCATAAATGTGGCATTGATTCAAATGGGTGCCATGTGTTTGCAGGTTTTCGACACCGTAGCTGCTTAATCTTGTTGTAATGAACAAAAACCCATGAAGGCCTATCTTAATGACTTATTGCTAATTCCGTCGTCTCTAAACCCAGCAGCCTCCCGAGAAGTTGCCGTTTGGCAAAGGTCCCTATATTTTCCATACACACACGTATGTGGGCTTGTTGTGGCTTTACAGCGCCGTTTACAGCGTTACAAGTTGTTACTCTCTAATTTGCAGCATATACTTGTTAAATATTTCAGCAGATTTGTATGGCTACCATACCAGATAACTGGACACATCTAAATCGGCATTTAACACTCCAGAAAAACGAGTCTAAGGCTTTTTTACATGTAGTAAAATTCCGGCAGAACTCATTTATATCAAATAGACTACGGAAAGCCAAAGCATATCCAGCTGGGCAAGCAAATACACATTATTTCTGAAGATCGATATATTATAATGCAATTGCCCATTATCAGAAAGAGGCAAGACGGATTTCTGAAGTGTAGCTCGTTCAAACAAAGGAAGCGAACCTCTCACATCATTCTTATATATTATACAGGATATTACCTAATGCGGTGACACAATATCGAGCACGATAACGGCATGTATAGTAGTTCACTGACATACACATGAGCTAACAAATGGGCGGTTCGGGCGCACTCTGAATTACTCCCCGAGACGCTCACACACATACATATGCACGTTTATATAGAATAGTGTTCTGTCAGGCAGTTGAGCATGTGTATATTGTCGGACGTATATGGTACGGTACGATCTAGTGATACCCAGATAGACTTCTCACAGTTAAGCCGATAGAAAATATCCGGCAGGTATTTGTTTTTTCTATATTCGTTCTTTCTTGTGGCACTCGTTTTTTGTCAAGCAATTCGTATCCATAGTTATAAGCCGGTGCGTATCGCTGTCGATGATGACGGGGACAGCGTTGAAAAGCCGCTTCAAGGTCGGCTAGCTGGGTGGCTGGTCAGCAAGTGAACGGAAGGATGCGAAGGTGAGAAAAAGCAGAAGCTGCTGCTCGTACGACAGACCTGGCGAAAACAATGGATGGCCCAGTGCCAATCATAATAGTTGTACCCGATGCCGACAGCCACTAATAAATATGTAGTGGCAAGCAGCGACACTGTCGCCCCGGACAAACGAGCATTTCTCGGTGCGGCGGCGCGCGTCTGGAATAACTTGCCTAAAATCGGTAGAAATGGCAGGGACAACGTTTGCCACTGTGCTTTCGGTTACAACAGTCACCCTCATTCGTGTCTTTAGCAGCCCACCGAAGAACATTGAAGAATGCAGTTATCTGAACGTCCGTACGTATAGCTATGACTAGGATAGTTGATGCTGTGCGTGGTACTCAACGCGCCGTCACACGTACAGCATGAAAACGAGGAAAACCTTATGAAACCTTACATTGGTTGCGTGATTTTCGCCCTTGCTGTTCAGCTTACAAAGTCACTCTGCCGCCATCTAAATACCAACGAAGCTGACGCCTTTGTTATGCCGCCAACGAAGTCCCTGTAGACCATTTTGTTAGTCTTTGAAGTTCTATTTGTTGCTTGCATTGTTGCTTGTTTTTTCGACATACTCGCTGCCACGGAGAAGCATGTTACTATTGGTACCACTTCTTTCAGCTCCATACAATTGAGCAGTTTGCGTTGGAATCTTCGCAGTATAATAAATTTTCTATAGATGTTCGCCTCTGTCTCGTTTGAAAACAACACAGAGAGGAAAAAACAGTAACAACGGTTGCTATCTAAGCAGTAAGATGTTTTTTGTCCGTATAAACATTTTGCGAAGATCTTGATTAACCTATGTACAGTTTATGCAGACAATGTAAAAATGCTACCATTTAAGTATGAACACCTTAAGAGAGGTACTAGTCTCTTAGATCTTCGATTAGAAAGAGACGTACAGCGTTCACCTTTATTAGCCCACGAAGAAAGACATAAGACAAACTTCTTTTTATTACAAATAACAATGTGCTGTTTCTGAATTCTGAAGGATTCAAAGAAATAAAATACGATCTTCGAGGAAGAGTCTAGCAAGTCCACCTTTACAATACAATGAACAGCTGTCGGCATTATAATCCATTTAAATCAAGACAACGATAGCTGTTTATATATTTTTATGGATGGTATTCTTCTCTTCGTGGACCGATAATACCCATTCGATTGAAATTGAAATTCTCGTGGCACATCAGCCAAAGCTGAGAAACAGTCACTTCTTTTGAAGGCTAACTTTGCCTGCTCGCCTATAGCCAGGTAAGTATTATTAAACAATAAATTATGTATTGATCCTCTACTCGAACTACCTCAACCTAGTAAAAAAATACAACCCAGTTAATTTTAACCTTGCAACCAGACCAGATAATAGTTAAACTAAAAAAAGATACGAAGCTAGGAGTTGTACGATGCACCGCTCAGTACTTATTCTTGTTTCCTTTATCTATGATCTGCCCCAGTTTCAACATAACTAGCAACAACGTTAATCTAACGCACACTGCCACAGTTAACCAGCCTTCAAATACGCACACACATAGACCATGAAACGGGACCCGAGGTGTTTCTAGAAGAAACAGGAGTCTTGACTTTTTTTCTATAGACTCAACTTACTATCAAATATATTGAAAATTTTTGGAACACGAACGGCCGGGTTAACTGATCCCAAACAACTGCAACTTTCCGTTTCGGATTCGAGTAACTTTGGTAATCTTTTCATTTGTCGTTGCAAATTGCTTGTTGCAGTTTGATTCCCTCAGGACAAAGCGACACTCGATGAACTCAGTAGGAATTGCGACAAAAACAGCAAGTACGATAACTTAAGACGCAACAACAAACATCGACAATGGACATGACACGAGGGAGTGCGCCAGTTGAATAGAGAACGGATGAAATTTGGTGCCTTCGCTCCGTCCTATCTAGCCAGCTATGGGCCTTTTCTCCCGGCACCCCTCAATAGATTCAACGATTAACCGTCTGCGAAAGACCAAGACGACGCACTACGCTAAGCGGAAAAGGACACCAAACAACGAAATCTAAAATAATAAAAACCACTGACCGTAAAAACAGCCTCTGAAAAATAAGATGCTGCTAAATCAATATCAAACAGTAATAGGATTTCAAGCCATGGCCAAATTAATTTCAAACCCGAATGGCAACGATGACGGCACGCTCTGCCGTCCGTCACCTTCTGGTTTATTCTATTGCATTGTATATAGTATACTGTGCTCGCCTGGAAGCCAGCCACTGATTCTTGCCTATTATTGCTAGTGGCATAAACTGGCGATTTCCACTACCGACAGAACTGGACTTCCATGATCTCAATAGGAAAATGAACGGCCAAACTATCTTCAATCGCAAGGTAGGAACAAGGGTGTCAATGTAACTGCTAGAAAAGAAACCATTAGGACACGAAATTCTGTTGATTTTAAACAGCTAATATCAGCTTAACCATGCCAACATTATTGATAGGAAATGCACCGATTACAAAGGCCAAATGAATTTATCCTGGACTGAGCGACACTCACGCAAGGGTTCCAGTGGGCAAGATTCGCAAAATATCTTCTCATGAACATGGATGAGAAAAACTTGATATCGTTCTGACTTCCTGCGTCACAGCAAGAATGACCGACAGGGGTCCTTCTAATAGGACACTTCGCGGAGTTGGTGATAAATCGAGATGATAATATTATTTCTTCAAGATCAAAAATCCGACAGCTCGGATTCATCGAGTCTCATTCTATCTGTGATTAACATAAATCACGTCGTTGCACGCGAGTGGTTCCACGTTATGCATCTAAATTACTCCTTGCATTAAATCTAGCAAATATATATTGTGCTCGAAAAGCTCGTTACGATGCGTCCTTCGTATTGTGTATTAAACAGTAATCATATTCGGTAATAACGAAAAAAAAACAAGACCTAATACTGAAGTAATTCGTCCCGTCCACCTATCCACAAGTAGGACCATCCCAGACTAATAGTGGAGGTTTTCCTCCTTTGTACCTGAACGTCTTGCGCCCGCCTACCCTTATCCTATCTATACATTCTGTTGCGCCCTTTTTATTATAATTTAAAGAGTGTGTCTGTGTATGTACCTTCGATAAATAGGGACCGTATTGTAAACGAATATTACCAACTCTCGTTGACCGTTTTGATAACAATAGAAAGGCGGAGATGATACGATGTACGTTTTCGGCAGCGTATCCGATACGCGTGATATTTCAGTCTTTCGGTTGTTGTTTGGGTACGACTACCACTAAGACTGCTTGTCGTCGTCTTTTTCTTCTGTTTTTCGTCTTTTCTGCTGCAGCCGGCTGACGACTCCGGCTGTCGTTTGTTTAAATCGTTGCCTTAGCCTTCAGCGCTGGTTACGAGACGAAAACGAATAGACCAAGTGGCCGACAGGCGCCGTGTTCGTGTTTTTGCTAATGCAGCAGCTGGCACTTTTACTACGGCTAATGTTAGTGCCGTCACCGCGAAAGGAGACTGAGCGATCGACCGACCGACCGACCGACAATTCGAGAGATAGACAAGCGCGCATGAAGGGTTAGTGCGGTTGGCACTGCAACGCAGAAAGATTACGTGCACGTAAACGTAATTCTATGCGATCAAGCCCAGTATAGCAAGACGGATTTTGACAATGCATTTCTGTTCTTGTAACCGCGCATCTTTAGAAAGTAGAACGCAAACGCAGGTAGGCACATAGATAGACATTCGCAGCCGCAAATAACTAACTGCTCAGACACACGCGCAGACGCCCAGGTGTTATGGCAGCTAGCAATCGACTTCAGCTACCCCTCAGCTCTCAATTACTACCGCTACTGCGGTTATTGATATTGGCATGCATCACTGGGCTGAATCAACTGATGAAGGGACGACCCGTCACTCAGACTCCCGCTTGCTCGCCCACCCACATCCGATGCTGACCTATAGCAGAGTAAAGCAGCACTAGTATCTTTGTGGTAGGCCTAATAATAAACGGCTCGAAAATATCCAACGGAAGGATGCACCGCACCAGCCAATATAGCGAGTGACAGATCCCACGAAGTAACGTCGACTGTACAGAACGGCCTGGGTTAACATTCGTATTTAAAATCGTGGAATCTACTCTGAGCTTGATTTGTCAGTAGAAAATTAAAATAAGTGGAGAAGATCACGAACGGGGTTGCTCGGCAACGCGTAAATCGACCAGCTCTCAATCAGGTGATAGCTGTCTTCATCTTTATCGCTTTTACCCGCTGTTGGAAACGCGCAACTCTCAGCCCGACTCAGACTTTAACGACTTAAGGTCTGCCCACCTCAGATTCAGCATACAGTTCGACCGCGACACGTCTTTAGCTCGACCCACTGGCTGGCGGTACTGGTGACCATAACCCAATTTCGTTTATGTTTAACAGTACAGTTACGGTCACGTTGTTGTCATGTTGGATCTTAATGATATTACGAGATTGTAAACGTCCACAAATACCTACAACCATTATAATAAACACAACAATCGTACGAGTCACTTGAGGAGAGTTTTATTCAATGGATACGGTATCCTACATAAAGCGCTTAACTTCACTGAATCCACCTTATTGTCGTATTCAAATAGCAGGCCTAGGCGTGTCTCCTAACGATCAGGACGACGGCCCATTCAACGTGTGAATATTCTTCGTAACTATATACAATTTTCAAAGGGTTAAAATACAAGCTTCGGAACTAGAAGCCTTTGAAAATGGTGTTTTCGCTCGACCAATCATCTCAAAAAATTGAGTTACATGTACATCCGACTCACCACTGGCTGTACACTGTCTTTATCCAACATTAACACAACACATGTTATCCTTTCATCGCCAGACACCACACGAACTATACGTGTACACTGAGATTGAACACAGCTTACATCGAAAACCATTTGCCACAAATTTCCCTCTACCGTTTACTGTACTTGTTTCCGCCGATCCGTTTACGTTTATCTCGTACAAAATGCTCGTTCAACAAAAATGGCACCATGTCAATAATTGGTATTTTGTCACGTATAGATCAATGCGCACACGTGTTTGTTTAGGCACATGCATAAATTATCCACATTAGATTGATAAACAGGTGCTTTCTGCTATCAAACTGGTGATTTTTTTGCGTCTGTTACCCTGTCAAGTGTCCTGCTTTCATTAAAAGTCAATTGCTCTTACTGTACACCTGTCGTACGCGGCGCATTGCGTATAATCGTGTACTGCTACTATTATTTCACAACGACTACTTTGTTCTCTGTCAGCTTATTGCCGCACCTTGTCCGCACAACGAGTGGCGCCCCTCCAGAGCGGCTCCGGCGCTCGCCGGCCAGACTGATAGACACCGGAGGTTATGCGGTATGTTGGAGTCACAGCTTCGTTAGACGATCGCTGCTTGTGACTCTTGCGTCAGCCGCACCGATCCTGAGTGACGGCGCTTCGGACAGCGGCAAACGACTCCGTCGCTTGTTCGTTCGAGGGAACGAAGGAAGGACCGACACCAATACACGACAACACCAATGACGTTGACGCTGCTGCCTCCGTCGGCGAACGGCAGCCGAGCAACTCCCAAAGGCCCCTTCATCGCTACCGAAAACTGGCGCGTAAACAAAAAAAACGCTTCAAGCGTCCCCTGTTGGCCGTCGAATGAAACTGGCGCGAAACCGAAAATGAATAGAACGCGCTGCAATGTATCAATCCGCATTGAAAGATGTCCATGTAAACTTTACACGTCTGCAGCCGACCAGCATAGGTGGTGTGCCGAACTCTAAACAACGGCACTTCACGATAGCGGCTGAAATGTCATTTATAACAGTACGTTTTTTCAAATAGGATATCCTTTGCTTGGCTATCACGCTGGATACAGCGTTTGATGAAGCTGTGCGCGCAACGAAGTGAGTCACAGTTTTCCCGTTACTAATTTCAAAACTGCTTATCAGTTGAAAATGTCATACCAACCTTCAGCAATGAGTTGCATGTTGCGAAACGCCTTGTCGCCTTTCTGCCTTAAATTCTACAGTCTCCACCTTCTTCAAGTTCGCAGCCAAACTCAGCTCTGCTGCCGCCGCATGCGGCCTTGGTTGGACCTGCTGAAGTTACGGCTCAATGACGTGTCCTAAAGATATAAGCACAAAACACGCACAAACCATTCGTTCGATGACTTGAGGCCCAACAGACGAGAACGCTACCGCCAACACGGATTGCATTCAATAAGAATGTAAGAAAAGCGCCGGTGGCTAACGAGAATGACTGGGTTAGTCCTACGAGTACTCAGACGGCGAATACGATTATGGTTTTCAAAGTGAGCCTGACACACGACGCGCACAACGTGCCCTTCGGAACAATAGTCAGGGACTCCGCATACATGAGGTACAATCACCAGTGCCACATTTACTTTAGTTCGTTCGGGTTTTTAATCTGAAAACTCACAACATAAATGAACAACTTACACAGACAGTGTAAGAACCTGTACGACTGCATGTGAGTTAACAAGTCTCGATTTCGAGATCAGGGTTCATGTTTCGAGGGCAAAGCGTTTAAGCAAAAACGAGCTAGCGCATCAAAGATTTGTCGGGAGGTCGCTCAGGTTCGAATGAAAAGTTTTACAATATCGATAGACGCTATCTACCGCTACGACACGAATGATATCTTGAAGCTGCAGCCGAATTATACTGCTAGGAAGTGCGTACATTCTGCCCGTTATCAATTGTGTGCGTCGATCACTGCATTAAGTACACAACACCGAATCCAACCTTCGGTTTGGAGACTCATACTACCTAAAGACATCGTTGTCATAGCCGCCCCTCACATTTAGACCATGGTATTAAACGAACTCATGCCACGTATTAGATGTGACCAAGAAAGCTACCTTCGGTCCTGTGTTGCCCGGTAATCAACACCTTTGCTCTAAGGAACAATCACTACGCAGCTAGAAATGCCTCATACGCTACCTAAACGAATTCAAGTTATTTTATACAAGCTCGTTGCTGTATTGTTCATTTCAACTGAGGTCATTCGAGCGTCAACATGTGCAACGAGGGCGAATGTGTTGAACGCTGGCTGAATACGATTGACTTACCGAGAGTGACCCTTATCTGTGCGAGCTCCTTGCCCTTCCACCGCATATGGCCTGATAAAGGACGTTGCGCTTCTGGACACGAAGGGAACGTTGAGCAGATCTAGTCAAGATGTCGTTGCCTATCGTTAGCATGCTACGGCGCTACGCACTTGTTCGAGCATGACACTGAACTTCCACAAGCTTAGTATCGTGTTTATATAAGCAAGTTACAATTTATATTAATAGAAAAACACTTAGGCATAGACAAAATTTCCGGCTACTATTCAGAGCTGGTTTAGGCAAGAGTTAGTGACGAATGGAAAAGATGAAAACGATATATATAAGTTACCTGCTTATAAGCATAACATGTAAATAGACCTTGACGAGACCACTGTGTAAGCCCGTTACTGATCTCAAGTTGTTGTATATAGTGGTCAGTAGTGACCAGCAGGTCACGAGATTGAAAGGCACGGTGTATACAACAGATCTTAAGAAGCGAAAAATCCTTTGTGTAAGCGTAATCTAGATTCAGTACTGCACAATCATCTGACCAAACTACGTAAAGGGAAAAATGGAATATTTATTTGCACTGTTTTTGGAGGCAGAAAAGCATGTCTCTGCAACCAACGTTGATTTGCGGCTTATAAAAAGAGAACACTCAGATAAACATAAACACCAAAACTTTATCATAAAACGTATTCCTCAAGATTCTTAGCTAGACAGTTTCATTCACTGACATATTGCATTCACCAGTGTGGATCAGTATGCCACGAAAAACTGGACGCGTGCGACCGTTGCTCCCAAAAAAGCGAGGTAACATTAGTCAAACAAAAAACGCGTGGACTCCAAAGTAATGTTTCTTTGGATATGGACTTTTTAGAGAGATAGCAGGTGCGTTCGTAACTGATCCTTGAGGCCACGATCGTGTAACGCAGCGGTCTAACCTAAACCCCCAAAAAGAAGGGTACCGTGGTCAAAAAAAAACAGGACCACATTTTTATGTCGTTGCTTTTGTTGAATCGTCAGTCGAGATATGATAGCACTATCACCGTGCTACAAGGGTAGCAATATTCAAATCTAATTCAGTGTTAGAAGATTATTTTTACATGTCGCCATGCGAGAGTTGTGATAGTACGTAGCAAATCAATACCGATTGCTAATACCAGATTCACAACAAGGTAAATTTGCCCAATAGTCCAACAGCTGTTTTGTCGTCGGCAGACTACGTTATTGATGCATTGTTATTGAAATTTTTTTCGAAGAGGTGCATTTTAGCGAAATAAGCTTTGTTCAATGGCACTGGGCTACGTAAACACCTCAAACCCTATATATTATACTATACCTGTATGTTACAATTTTGTAGAGTTAATAAAATTTGCAATACGTAATTAATGGTATAAATTTATAGAGTAAGTTTCCGCGCAATGCATAATAATTGGAACATCAAGTGCCACGCACGTTGTCTAGTCTTTAGGACGGGTCACGAATGGCCTGTCAGTTTACTGAGACGGGCCCATACTTTCGCAGCAGGCCCCAATTTCATGCCCAGCCGAGCTACAAGCTGATCAACATCTAAGAGAAGCAAAGCCTCTCCATCAATCTCTTGCGAGCGAAACGCTTCCGCATGCTTCGCACAACCTGGCACACCTCCAATAAAAGCGACCACGTCATCGATGCTCCAGCTATAAGGTGACGTATTTTCGGTTCTGCTAGAATCAAAGGAAGTGGCCACTGGCGTCCTTGGCGAACAACAGTCGTTTTTTTTGACTTCCGATTGGATGTCCTGAAACATCGCAATGTTGCACAAATCGTTGAAAAAATGGCTCACGGGTCAAAATAGGGCTTAGGAATAGCTTTTGTTTCCTTTATCTATATTTCAACCCACCATACAAGGTAGTGAAAAAATTTAGTTATGATTAAGAAATATTATCAAACAACGAGTGCTAGAATCAGTTTGTTTATGACAAATTTAATCAATTAACCTGAAGCAGTCTCGCCTGTTTGGATTTCGGCACAAGCATGCGTATAACTGCTTGTAAGAAAGTCTTCTGATTGATTAATTACTGAACGTACAGGCAACGGCGCGACGTTTCCAGAGACTGATGCGCTCGACTCTCGGCATCCTTGTCGGGTTTGTGGGGTTAAACCTGCAATCCAATAGCATTCGGGAGCGGCGACATACTCTTGTGCTTCTTGATGCCACGTCGCGAGGGGAGTTGCAATCTGCGGACCAACCGGTATCCAACACTGAGCCCCCTTGTTAAACAGCAGAGGAAGTGTTGGAGTGCCTGGAGTAGTATGCGACGATCCTGACCCTAGTCCTGAAGGCATAATAACGCTTAGAGGATGATGTTGAAGAAGTGGTGGCGGAGTTTTGAGTTCCTCCTCGGCGGACTGTTGCTCTCGTCGTTGTTGCTGGGGCTGCTGCTGCTGTTGCTGTTGTTGCTGCTGCTGCTGTTGTTGTTGTTGTTGTTGTTGCTGCTGCTGCTGTTGTTGTTGTTGTTGTTGCTGTTGCTGTTGTTGTTGTTGTTGTTGTTGCTGCTGCTGCTGCTGCTGCTGCTGTTGTTGTTTGTCGTCTGCCACCAGAACGACTTCATCGGAACCGGAATTCGCGCTCGATTTAGCTTGTTGATTGGCCGCTGCTTGTTTCACTTCTGCCTCCTGGTAAGAAAGGATTGTCAGGCACACTATTTGTTAGTTAGTAAAACCCGGATATTAATTTAAATCAATAAGACCTATGAATAGAATTGATTTTGACGGTTGTCGGAAGTCATGGTTGTCGCTCACTTGATCCGCTTCTGAATGTCACAATCAAATTCCCTGGAATTGTGGCTAAAGTTTTTGAACACGAATACCAATTCGATGGAAGGAAGAAACTGAAGATTTTTTTTTTGTTAAAAACGTAGGCAAAACGGCAAGCTGATCCTGCCGCGCTATGCTACTCAAATGGTTCAATCTGTTTTTCTTTGCTAAATCCTGACGCTTAATAAACAGTAACTGGCACAATGAATCGATAAATATTTAGTAAAATTAAGTTAAAGTAACTTCACAAGGTATTTGAAGGATCTGAGATCCGCTCCTGGTTGGTCGTTCTTGAAAATAATTCCTATTAAACTTCGGACATAGAAATGCGGGTGTACAAGATCCGTGGCGTAAATTTTCAGCCTCAGAATGCAAGGATAAAGGGGCTTTGTTACCTTTACATCCCCAAAACGCGGCATTATGCTCCGCACGACATAGCATTTCCACTGTATTCTACGAATCTCTTGGGTGACAGATCCTAATTTATACATCAAACAAGTGCTGAATGGACCGAATATATGCAGCGCGCCGGTTTCGAGTCTAGGCCTAATCAAATACCAATACTTTTCAAAGAATCTTTAAGTACATTTGCAGTCGTGACACAACGGAGCTCTAGATTACACTTATTTTAGATTGTTTACAAAGGTTTCGAAAATGAAAGTCGCATTATGGTCGGTTATCAATATCGAGAGCAAAAGCAGGCGAAAAAATGCTTTGGAAAAAAGCTTTAGGAAAAAAAAGGCAACAAAATAGTATCAACCATCTTGTTCGCGCATCCTCAGCGGATAAGTGTTTTTTTTTTTGCAAGACACTATTAAATCTGTTAAAATAGTTGCCCCTACAGTTTCATCTATTACTACGTTACGTTATGAGCACAATCCATCCTGATATCGATTCAAATCACTAACTGGTAGACGAATTTTTACCCGAATTTTTACCAAACGAAAAGTACTTACTCGCGCAGACGACCTAGTGCTGCGGCGAGGTACAATACGCGACGGCGTGGGTCCCTTTATTTGTGTTACCTCTGTAACCGAATCAAACATTTTGCACTGACAAACTTTCATTTGTTAAGTACTTCACGTACGATTAGAGGCTAATTATTCAAATCAAACATGGTTTTAGAGTTTAATGCAAGAGAAAAAAAGAATGCCCTAAACAGTTTACAATGAAAACATCTCAGCGGAACAGGGTACGACAAGACTACAGGATAGCTCTTCTATTGATCGCAATAAACTATTCACATTCGCAGAATTCAATACGAACAGATCAAAATTGAATGTTTGAGACATATTTGTGACCGATAATTTAGATTTTGTCTGTAGGACTAGTCGCGTAAGATGAATAAACAATATAAAAACATACAAAATAGCCGTGTCACGTTTAATAATATTGAATCTGCATATAAGAACACGATTAATCGTCTCACCAGGGCGTTCCGTTATAGCAGAGTTATTCTGGACCGTGTTTTTCGCGTCGCTGTTTTCCGTAGCAGCATTTTCGTTTGCACTAACGGCGAGTATAGAAGAGCCTGTTGTTGAATCACTCTGCTCGGTACTATCGCCACTGTTATCGGACTGAGTGTCAATTGATCCCGGTGAATTTTTTATAGGACGCCCTCCACGGGACTTAATAGGACGCGGCAGATCATAAGCTGTTGTTGCGTCATTGTTGAAACGGCCTCCATTGAGCTCATACTTTTTCACACCGGCGGCGTATGGATTGTGTCGCGCACCGTTCCTCTGACCGAAGTATCGTACTGGCTTCACCTGCGGTTCATCAATCATATATGTTTAATTTAATAACAAACCGAGCAGGATTGTTGCGCGAAAAAGTTGGACACCATCAAAATACAGCACTTCTTTGAATTACAAAAACGTACCGAGAGTTCTCAGGACAACTAATACTTCGAGTTGTTTTTCCTATGAGCGAAACCGTTGTAGACTAGCAAGTCAGACAAAAAGGAGCCTTGACACTGAAGTATAAGAAAGGTCATCTTGGCTTCAATGAATGTTTTCACCTCTATTCGAACAGATTAAACACACCAATATTGGGGGTTTAACACTGTCCATAAAACTAACTGCATAAAATATGTTGGTGCCAACCCAAAAATAGAGACCTTGATCACTTCTAATCACCAGAACGTGTTACAGAACAGTACTTTCGACGGATACGCCAGGGATATATTGAAAGATATCTGACGGACAATTTACAGTACTACATGATGGTTGCAAGTTCTTATGCTATGATCTGTACAGCCAAGCGTTTTGCACTTGTATAGCAGATGTGTTGAATATACGCCACGCGCAGCTTCTACCTATGTTAGAATTTCAATCGACGAACAGATGACCAAAGCATAGCTAGACCCATTACTATGATCAGACCATATAACACTGGCTAGCATCGAAGAGGATCTTATTATATGAATGTGACAGGACATACCCCAGCTAGACGAGATTCTAACGTTGGCTGGACAATTACCGTAAAATTGTCGTCGGTCCTGACGCGTTCGAGGATTCGATCGACGGAAGCTACTCGAATTCCCTCCTTTGCTGTCATTGCAGCTTCACTATTACGATGAACGTCACAGACCCAAATTAGAATGAAATGAAAAAAACGAAGGCTAGCAGACAAATTCGTTTACGACTTACAGCTCAACAACTTATAGATCATTAATGAAGCTTATCGTAGGCAAAACATTCAAGTCATCTCAAACGACGAAGTGTCCTATTTAAGGTAGTGCGACGAAATTGTCCCGCCATCTTGAAAACGAACGTGTTTTTTGTAAATGACGACGAAACCTTTTTTGGACTAGCTGTTGTCGTACCGTTTGTAAAACTGTAAAAACTGTAAATCTTCGTTGACCTATAAAATTAGCCGAGCTAATTTCGTATTTGAGTTAGGGATCAGACCCAGACCGTACCGCAGATCAATGAAAGCTCTTCTATTTTAAGGACCGATCGAGATTAGTAAAAAAGAAGCAGGAGATCTAGCATCGTATACAGCAAGTGCAAGTTAAAGCGTCGACTTAATGGGTAACTTGGATCGTTGTGAAAACCTGGCAGTGCTATTCCACGGGAAGCCACAACAATATGAGTGTATATCTATATATGAAGTTCCACTGACGTATCACGGCGAATAAACGAGAGTAAAGGAAGTATACTACGGTATACTGTAATCAAGAGATTTGTCTGAAAGTTACAATAATAAGACTGGGTCTGACTGGCAAAGCCTTAACGCTTTCTACTTTACATTATTTAACAGCTAAAACAAGCCAAGTGTAGGTCAATTATTTTTCGTTTGTATTAATTGAATTGCAGATGCGTCGCTGCTCTGAAGTTGTAAAGGAACTAGTGACTAAATCTTCTACAACGTTAGGAATCTCTCAACTGATGAGACTAATAGCATTATGGTCTTCATTCGTCTGAGGTGTCGCGGACTAGCTAGCTGGCTGCAACCGTCATTTCCTGAGTCGCTAAGATTTGAAAAAAGAGCTTTTCCAATCACAGGTCATAAAAAAAATGTACTCTTACTACACTTAGGGTTCTATTTCGTACGTGGATGTGTTTGATTAACCTCAGAACCCAAGTTCATTTAACGGACTTGTCGTCTAACTTAACACTGATGTCCCAGTCCCCATACGTAATCACTAAACGGACGTCTCCTATTCAACTTTCGTTACGACGCTATGTTGTCAAATCTTTCTTAAAAAATTGAAAAACGCGATTTAAATAAGTTGCTTGGAACCGGCTGCGATAGAAGACAACGTAAATCGTTCGGAGAGAATATTTTATCAATTTCCAACGAAAACAACTTTTTCTGATTAGGATAAA
>NW_019214312.1:16675-32928 GCF_002532875.2 Varroa jacobsoni
GTTTATAATATACAAGCTGTAGTTGGCGTTGATAAGAGGAAATCTTGACCGAGTCAATCGAGCAGAATCGTGTGCGGTTAAATACTTAAAAACGATGATCAGCCGAGCAAATATAAGTCGTACGACTTGCAACACGTCCCCAAGAATCATGGCCCTTGACGTGAAGGATATATAAGTGTCGCTGTTCTTCTGAAACCCATGAATATTTCATTGATGATGAATTTTGTTTACGCACTGATCCAATGTTAGTACCTAGTAAAAAAGATTAGAAAAAAAAAGATGCGAAAAAATAGCAGTCAGCAACAAAATATTGAATGTAAATTATATATTTACAGTAACGCATCTAGCAAATTACAACGCGTTAAATTGGCTAAACGGCGACGAGGACCATTTGGGGCACTTACCCAGATACCCGTACGCCCCCCTGATACGATTCAATACACCTGCGTTAATCTGCTACGAGCATACTGGCCAGAATACTCTAAAATATTGCTCTCTCATAAATGCGCGCCAGTTTTTGTGCGGTCCTTAATATAATCGTATAGACACATTTATACAGAGTAATCTAAATGCGTTTCTAGCAACGATACCGCGTGTGACAATGCAACTTCGCTGCTCAGTCTAATATTGCGCACTAGTTTAACGTTATGACGGCCAATAATATAAAAGAAATCCCGCCTTTCTCTCCCTTCATCTAGCTCCGTTTAATGGTTTTCGGTGGAGGCTGTCGCGCAATTATCGAGACCACCAAGAATACTACCTTTAACTGCGTGCATTTAGAGCTATTCGGCACGACAATGGGTTTATTTTCGTCCTTGTTCGCCCTTTATGTAGTTGTGAAACTGCAGATTAGGTCCTGAACCACCTAAACGTAGATGTACGAGTATATCGTATCCCTACATTTCGTATGAGCGTTCCATGTTGGTCAGTGGCAAATACCAAACGAGTGCTTCTATCCGAATTAAGAGAATGATTACCTTAGTGCAGGGTATCCTCAGTTAGGGATGACATCTCCGAAAATATAGTTTTTCTCTTACATCTATAAAGGTTCACGAAGAGCACCTGTTACCTTGTTGAGGAAAGATACGGCCAGCCTACTGCTATGTGGTGCGGCTGCATGATGTGTTAAGATGTTTTACATTTTTTGTATTAGTAATATTAGAAGCAAGGCTAACGAATGCACACAGGTCTGGTAGACAATTCCTCGCACGTAAGAGCATCTTACGATAAGCACATTGTACGATTTCGCGTTCTATAATCTAGAGTACTGATGTAGTAGCCAAATTTCGGTACGTTGATCTGCGCATGCAGATTTTTGATCGTTCGGAGATTTTCCCGAGGGGGACAAAATCGTGTGGATGTTAGTCTTTAATGGCAAGCGCCATTGAAATCGGAACGCCGACCCAGTCACGATATACGTTCAAATTGTATTGAAAACGATGAAACAAACCAGATTACCCTCAACTGTTTTGAACCTGTAAGGAAAATTCTGTACGGCGCTTATAGAAAAACCTAGAGCGTTTTTAGCGTAATCGATTTACTTCACTAGAAGATCAGACATTTTCAAATGGAACAACATGGCACGCCTGAGGCTCACCCGTGTAAAATGTGTCATGAGAATCACACATAGTCATACAACGAAGATGTACTAGTTGCATAAAAGGCATTAACCAAATGATTAACTAATCAATTAAAACGTATTTGGTAAGCCGTTCGCGTGAACGCGACACGTTTCGATGTTTAGCACTCGCTTGGATTCTGGAAAATCGCTGGTAATGCTGAACCGTCCGGTTCCACTTTCCCGTTGGAAGAACCGAGTCCTTGATGGGAGAAAAGCCCAAGTCAGGTATTTAAATGCGGTGAATGCTAACGCTGAGCAGGAACATTTTAGGAAACCACAAAGTATTCAACATGAAGGTAAGGCAAATAATATGAGTTTTGATCGATTCTGGAAATTTCAGAGTATGTTTTCGCAACAAAATTAAGAAATCGCAGTTGTAAAAAAGAGTAGGCTCTCTTTAGTAGGCGCATTAGCACCTTTCAAATATAGAAATTCATCAAACTGGTTTGTTTTATCGAGAAATACTTTTGAAAACGCTGATTTTAATAAAGCTCTTCATTAATAGGGTCGTAATCGAGAAGCCACCGCGAAATAATTTTAGATAATGTAGCTTTATGATCTTCACGGCATTATCACCCCTATAGACGAGGTGCTGCGAAGTAACTGCGCTTATTTTCGTATGTTTAGATCATATTATTCGCTATTGTCGTTGGGACATGTTGTTCAGATGCTTGGTCAAGCCTTGTTGTACCTGCTGCGCCGGCCTTGCTCGCTACGGGCGTATCTCAGCAGTTCAAAAACGATGACGTGCGTATTGTTTAAAAATCTAAGAGAACCAAACAACTCCTCCTTGACTGGTCCACTTCCGAATATCAGCATATATCGATGTTAATTCATCAAGGACTCAGCTCTACGTGTAGACACTGAACTGGTCGTGCGTGTTCTATGTTTTGTCGTATACGGTAGTGATAGTTATGCTGAACTCTTACTGTAAGAGTTCAGTGATAGGTTTCTACAAGCTGGATAAAAGATATTCGTCTAACACATATTACTTCACTCTTAGGGCATTGGGAACTATAATTTCGGATATGACGAAGCTCATGGTACCGGAAGTTCTTTCAGAAGGGAAAGTGGCAATGCCTTAGGGGTAAGGAATGATCTTTGTTGCAATACAGCATTATGCTTAGGTACTCGAATTAGTCTCGGAGTGCAAAACAAATACGAGATCAAATGATTACATGAAGTTTTATTCATTTTTTTAGCATGTGTATGAACGAAACCCCTCGGGGTTGAATCAAATCGAATTTTCTGTTCTTTAATTGTTAGATCAAAACTGGTTCATATGGTCTTCGAGAAGCAGACGGCCGGGTACGTGTCGTTAACTACGTCGCTGATGGTGCAGGATTTCGGGCTTCAGTAGCCACAAACGAACCAGGGACCTCTCCTTCGCTTCCTGCAGGTTAGTTTATATAACATTTGTACAATTGGACAGTAACGGTTTTTTCTGCTTAGCAATGCTTAACAGCATTAAGTAGCAAATTGGCCAGTTCGAAAGCTCCTCTTTTTTCTATCTAGACTAGACGCTTGCTTTCAGTAGGGCAGCAGAAATGGCGAAAATATCCAGAGCAAAGTCCTCTGATGAGCTCCAGGGTACTACCGGCTGGATAGAACAAAGGAATTTCAATAACTGCAAGCTCTAGTTATATTTGTATTTCTAATTGAGGGTAAATTCAATAGACAATATAGCGGAACTGTGTATCACGTACATGATCCACATGTTTGCAATCCTCGGTAGGAAAGACTAAACACATACCTTTACCAGAAGCCGGCATATTTCACAAATATATATTCTATAATATATATATAAATAAATATATATAAAGAAAAGTTTGCAGACATGTACTTAAACATCTGAATGGCTGAAACAGGATGAATTAAAGATAGGTTAACATAAACTAGGTTAGACAATTGCATTACGAAACGACAGCCGTGGCAGCGGAGCAGAGACTTTCTTATATGTTTTCAAAAAAAAAAATATGTATAGGTGTTCGAAACACGAAAAGCGTAATATATAGCAGCTTACATAGAGTATTTAATTTGTTACGTATTACAGGTGCGCTCATTGTTAAACCAGTTGTTCGTGCTACTGCTTCCGCGCCGGTCGCCAAGGTTTGTAGAAACTAACCCAATATGAAGATCGGTTTTACGTTGAATATGATATTATAGTGCAACTGTCGAATTATGCGCCGGCTCCAAATGTAGACAGCTTAGACTTCATTGATTCATTAGCTGTACAAAACGAAAACACTCTGATCTTGATTTCAACTTGAGGCTCAAACGACTCACATGACAGTTCCAGTGGCACCATGTCTAACTTTGCAGCAGATATCTTCTTAATAAGGACAGTGACGGCGGTCAGATATTGTCATGTTGAGACTGATTGAACTCTCATTGATTTGCTCTCTAAATGTAATTATTCCATGGATCGAGCTCTTTCCTCCTACTTTTTTCAGTAGCCACAACGAACTTGTTGCTTTATTATGAGACAAAAAATTATAGATTTTCTCTTATAGCTAACATAGCGAATGAACGCGATTAATTGAGAATGAAAGGTATTCCAGATGTACGTTTACCACCCTGCATATGTATGCATATTTTAACAACTAAGCCAATTGCGGCCAGAGCAAAAATAGATCTATGAAATTTCACTGTGTTAGGATCGAATATATTATTACGAATGAAATACCTTTCACTGAACCTGAAGAGTTCGGCACGACCGTTAGTAGCAAATGTAAGCTCAAATGAGGGAGAGAATCTCTACCACCTGAAGTTCTACTTGCCATAAGATGTTCACGCGCTTTTCGTTTTAAAGCAGATGTGATAAGTAATCTTCAGCGAATGGCGAAGTGCACCCCCATAGACTTTGCGTAAATTAGGTAGACTGGAAAAAATGCTATGATTTTACGCAGCGTTAATTACTGCGTTGTCTGCGCTTCCCGACGCTGCTTAATCTCGCTGCGTGCTCAGTACGTGCAGCATTGGTTTGCACATTCAAAATTTCGACTTTTTATGAATAATAAAGCTATCTTTTAGAAATAATTTCTTCGATTTGATTATTTTAATGTGTAACCTCATTCCCTAACAGGTAGCTCTACTAAATGGACATCCTGTTGCTGAGCCCGTTATCCATACTCATACGGCAATTGCCCCTGCCTACAACATTGTGAACTCCTATCCGGGCTTCTACTATTAAGCTAGTTCAAGACCCTGATGAGTCGCAATACCGCGCTTTGTATATTTGCACATACGTTATGCTTCGACTACTATAAATTAGAGAAGACCGCCAATAAAAGCTATACACGTATACCAGAACTTTGCCTTTACTTCTTTTCGATAAAGGTAACACCTTTTTCATTGTTAACTTAAACGACGCATGAAGAATTTGAGAATTTTACTTGTGTTTTAGAGAATTCAATGAATAGCTGACATTAGTTACAGTAGCACATCGATTTTTTCTTGCAACCCCAGTGCTGCGTCTCGATAACAAACGTTATGCTGTCATAAGCGAATCCGGCGAAATTAATTAATTTTTGAACGACGCGCCTCTAAGAGATTTCACTGGTAAATATTCCAATATTATAGAAACTCGTGAAGAAGAACCGGTTGAGTTTAATTCAGGAGAAATCAGCGCTTTGCGATCAAATCTTTAGCCTTTGAAGGTCACAGCGCTACAGAAATTTGTAATGATTAGTGAAAACCTTGGACACGCAGGCTTCAAACGAAAGCACAATATGTAAATGGTACAAACGCTCCTAGAACGACGATAGGTGTGTTAAAGAGAAACTAAGAGGTGACCAGACGTCGAAATCCGAATGATAAGTTATTCAACTTCAAAGTTCGCCGGATTCGCTTGTAAAAATTTTTTACTCCATGATGACCTCTTTACATTTGTAACCGCAAAGCTACTCCTGTAGAAAAAAAACTGTTTAGGCTTTAAGTGATATTTGGTTTTATTAAGTACATTGCTAATATTAATTCATACAACGTCAGGCGTATCCTTTGGAAAATGCAGCAAAACAAGTAACAGACTACAGTTTATTGCTTCTAATTTAGATTTAAAATTGTCATAAAAGATTGCTTTGTCATGCGCATAATGACGATAAATTTATGTACAAATATACCCCAATCTAAGCAAAAAATAATTAATAACACTTAGGTCACATATAATAGTTTTTAGACTGCGTATAGTGCGCTGATGTACACTTGCTTGCAACACAATTTAGTCGACCGGAGGACTACATAATAAGAGTAGTTAGATCAGAGTGAAGTATCTTGACAGACATGTGCATTGACGGAACAGTTGGTTTCTGACCGGCCACTTTGACCGTGCGGAAAAATTTCAAAGAGGCGTGTCAATCAGCTTTTTCTCACAGCCATTGCTTGTGAAGTTGTTCGTACTCCTCGGGACTGAAGAACGGTACGCTAGTTGATCTAAAATTTAAAGATAAGTAAATGTTAAACATACAAAAGTGCCTCAGCATAGCCCATCCTTCAGAGTAAAATCTCGAAGCGAGAAACTCCGATAATATTTCGCTTTAGCCAATAATGATCGTTTAATATTTAGTGTCTGACCAAACAGATTGAAAAATCTTTGAAACTGAGTCGTTTATACTTAGGTAATTCAACCATTTGAGATGAGCTTGACAAATTAAAATTGGTTTGAGATTTGTCATTTTGTTCTGAATTAAAAAAACTGGACAAAGGTTCTATACTTTAGCTAAGTCCCTTCCAAGAGTCTATTACGCTTATGCACGTTTTGTGCTATTTCCTGATGAGCATACGAGAAAATCATATCCACTTACTCTGCAATGAGTTCTCCACAGTACAGGCACTCTTGGGCGCATAAATCTTCAATGCTGGTCTTCGTTGCTGTGGCACCTACAGGAGGACCTTGTGATGATCCGCGAGATGCAGTATCTGTTGTTTTTCCACGCTGTGAACCTCCGGGGGCAGTGTCACGGTACTGAATGGAAAGCATATTCTATCAGCTACACTTAATTGTACGCTAAGTATATCATTCATACAACGCCTGTGCAACCCAAATACAGCTATTGAAAGAAACTATTCTTTAAGTTTAGTACGTCCACGATGGAAACGCCCTGTTGTTATCCACTGACCGATTCTAAAGCATTACTGTTCTGCGATTGGAAGTTGGGCGGAAGTGGCATTTCTTTGATTGCTTCTTCAAGGCACTGTGCGTGAAAACGATGCAGACACGGGAAAACAAAAAACGCTTGGCTGAGCAATGCAAATCCACACGCATCACATTGGTGGCCACAATCGACTACGTAACACCGGTTACGTACTTCAACGATCTCTGTCCGTATTTGATCTGTTGCGTTTGTTGAATCCGTCATCGAATCGCGCAGGGTGCTAATTTGACCCTGTAGAAATAGCAAATACAATTTGAACAAAACGGTTCCTCTGGGTCACTTTTACGCTAAGCTTACAAGCATATTTGTAGGAAGCTTTTACTTGCGACATATGCTAGTAAATCAAGTCATATGGAATCAGTTTCGCACTGTGGAAGTAAGACACCTACAAACATCTTCAGATGGGGACTTTCCATCCCGTGCGTCTCATATTCTTGCAGAGTAGCAGCTAGTTTTCGACACACTCTAGAACAGACGCGCATACTACTGACCTTATACGACTGTAGTGAGTTGCAAATCGCTTCCTTGAAATGGTCAATACAAACGAACTCTGGGAAAAATGGCAACACGTCCTCGATTCGAAGAAGCTCACAACTAGCCAAAAGCTCCATTGCTTTGCCTACATCCTCGCCTTTACGAATAACATGTGCCGCGATGACTAACCAAAGTTTTTTACGTTCCTCATCGTCGACAGGCTTGTTGGCAATACTCTGCGCTAAAGATACGTCCTGCAGCTCCTGCAGCGCAAGGTCCAACGCTTCGCTATATAGACCCATAACCTAAAATCGTTCAGAAGAAAAAAAATGTTAAAAATGCTTTTACGGAAGCGACAAATATAGCCATCGCTTATATCTTATGGTGTGTCTCAGTTAAACTTTTTGATGCATACAATTTCAATACGGCACGTTACGGTGCAGAAATACGATGAGCTAAAAAAGCTTTGTGGACATTAGCCAGACTAAAGCCTACAAAGTGAACGCATTTCTCGCACTGGCTAAAACACTGGGAAACGAGTCGCTATTTCACGTACCTCATAGACATGTAGCGAGGCTTTGTGTAATTTGAGTTCAGAAAACATGCGCAACGCGAACTTTGCATCGTACCGCACGTCGGACAGCTTATCTCCCTGTCAAAATAAGATGTAGAATTTTCTATTAGACTAAGAAAATGTTGTTCACTCTTGACAGCGAAACCTCTCTGTTTCATCTTCCATTCACGCTACGAAAGTTTAAAAACGCTAGGACAACGCGCTGCAATTATATACTGCTTGAAAGTAGGTGCTCTATTGTTCCAAGATAAACTGAGTCATTTCCACCTGATCCCTAAGATACTCAAGATGCCGTTGTAATTTTACGAGCCATCACATAATACGAGATTCGGCGGTGAAGAGTAGAGCAAATCATATGTTTGTAATGAAAGCACTATGTTAATTATAGTGGAAAATTTCACCATTTGTAACATGATTTTGAATTACCTGGCTGGTAAGATAGTGTTGGAGCTTTTCCTTATCGCCCAGCCGGGCGTACAATGCGATCAAGTAGTTGTGAATTGCCTCATCTTCTTCGTATCCTTTGTCAACACAGTGTTCTAGGTATCTAGAAAATCACGATAAGATACTATCACTTAGAAACGATATCGTTTCCTGAGGTTAGCTTTTGAACTGCTGCAGATTACCCAGATTTATGAGGCTCACTCATTATATTGATCGCGGATTGCTGACGAAAAACCCAATGTCTGGCAAAAGAAACACAACAACAGTAGTTCTTTCTTAGCTACAAATGCGGTGGTTTTTACAGGTTTGGCAAAAGGAGTCAGCTAAATCATTGAGCGATTTGACAACATCTAAGAGCGCTTTGTGCTTGTCAAGATGTAAACAAGAGCTACTCGACGAATGAATAAAATTGTATATGCAGGCACTCTTCCTGCTATAGGGTAGTTTAAAGTGTGTTTCTTTTTTTTGGCTGGATTGGAAGCAATATTTGTGGGATTTTAGCTCACGTCTACTTTTAATCACGCTTTACTTCGCTTACCGAATAGATTGCAAAATGTGGGGTGCTCGTAGCTGGAACGTGTCGCTTGGACTGTCCGAGCTATCGCCGTATGGACCAACCTCTTCGTTGGCGATGTCGTTGCTAGGCTTTACCGACGTCAACTGCACTAAAGCTGGAATTAGTTTGACGGGATCTAGATTGTCGGATTCTGCTATCCAACAGTTAACCAGCTGTTCCGGAAGCCGTGACATCAATTCAGGGGAAAATCGATAATAGAGTTCGGCACTCCTAGCAAGTGAACAAGAAAGAGATAGATTGAACCCGTTTAACATTTATATTTTGCATTTGATCTTTCATTCTAGGTGTAGAATTTATTATTATTATATACTATAGAATATTATTATATATTATAGAATTATTATGTGTAGAGAAAAGAACGCTTAAGTACGCTTGGAATGCCGACGTCATTTTAAAATGCAAGAACTAAATAGTTGTATCCACAAACCTTTGGTTTCGTAAAACCATTAAGGCCTTCTCATAACGTTTGTTTTGTATGTGCTGCTGTATGACCCGCACATAATCCTTCATCATTTCTGAAAACTCTAACAACAGCTCCTGAAAAAATATAAAAATAATGTTATTCATTATCGTGCGGAAGAACATCATTTAAGAAGTAATGAAAAGGACTGTAAACATTATTGCTATCATTTACAAATGAGAAACCAAGATAATAAAAACAGCTGTTACGCATGTGACTTTATAATTAGGTATCTAGTATTTAGTACGCAGCACGTATCTATCAATACTTTTCTGACGTTTCATTATCGATCGAAAAACCTCATCTCCGTGGTTCGCGATGAGCTTATAGAAGGCTTGCTGGTTATGCTTTATAACTTCGCAAACACTTCCGGTACTCAGCATATTCCTTAGTTCTTCGTCCAGAGTTGCCAGTTCGGCTTTGACGCTTGGAGGACACTCAGCATCTTTCTTTAAAGCTTGATGTTTCAGATGACCTAATCTGAAAATGTAGAAAATTCCGTGGCATGTTGTAAGTGTTCGTTATGTAACAGCCGTTGCCTAGTTAACAAAACTAGGATCTTTCTCGGATTATTGGGGTAGTTTGCTTTTTATTGAAAATTTAACCGATGAATGCGCTATGAACGATGCATTACCGTTTCACAGCACCTTTTTTTAGAAAGATTATTGCAAAAAACGCACTATTTATGTGCAGTTTGTACCTGTTAAGATACAGCTGAATCAACCAAGTGGCAACCATGGTCAGCTGTGTCTTTTTTGATAGGTCTGTCTTTATCAAGTTTGTAAGACTATTTAGCTTCTGCTTCAGGAGAATACGCAAAGCTGAATCTTGGTCCACTTCTAGGAAGCGTAGCGATACCTGAGAATAGGAGTATGCTCAATGGTTATATATATACTCCAGCACATTAAGCAATCAGAGAAACTAGATTTTTGATAGATATTACAACTAGAGGCACCCAGTTTTACATATCGCATACTATGCTGAGAAAGGTCTTTATTTTACTCATCTACTATGTGGCCAGTATCAAATTTTTTCCATTTTCTCAAAACGTTTGCCCAGAGTTTATTTACCTCTTCGAACGACGCAAATGTATCACTGAATTTCAGCGCCGATTCGTCAAACTGTCCCTAAATAGACAAAAGAAAAACAAGGTATGATGGTGTGAAATAGCGTTAAGGCCAATAACTAACCAGACTCAGCGCGTTCGTATGAAATAATTCTATTTTATCTAATTTATCAATTTTTACGGTCAATATAATTAAGCAATGGCTTTCTTACTGTTAGTATTTGATCATATTTATATTTCAAGCTCCTTAATAAGAAGGCTTTTCGAATGCAAAGCTTAATAAATAAAAATTTCAAATAGTATTCGAAGGTAATCATTAGGTTAAACTTTCCTAGGCTATACAGCTATTGCAGTCGAAATATCCTTCCACGAACCTGTCTAAATAAGTCCTGGGCTTGTCGAAGACGAACTTTGTTTAGCTTAATAGGGTCGTTCTTGCAAAATAGCATTGCTTCCTCATATTTCTTTTTGGCCAACAGCACTCGCCACATGTAGCGGTCTTCCTCATACACCTTGTACTTAAAGACAACCTAAAAGCGATTGTGAAGCGTTTAAGTGAAAATCAAGTAGTTAGCTTTGAGCTCTAGATGCTTGATTCTATTTTAGGGCATATACTGTGATACCTTTTAGCTTGAGACCGAAGCCTATTCACGTGCCAAGCCGCACCGCTTTAGATCATAACATTTCACATGTAGATGATATTTCTTTCATCCAGATTCTCTTGCACATGAAAAACTATACTTAAATTTAATGACCAACGAAACCTGGAGAAGGGCGGACTACGCGATCCGATGCATAGGCTCACATTACACAGTACATGAATTACACGACTATGAGTTTTAATTAGCTTGGTTCTAGATGCAACTGTTAAGGAAACGTGGTATATTATACGCCAAGAGTTACACGGCGTCACGCATGACAGTACCTTCGCTGGGCAAGTTCTCTAATAGGACACGCCGGTCTTATAGTTTTAAAATTTAAACCTTAGAAACGTGAAATGAAAAATTGCGATTTTTCTACTCATTCAATAAGATTATATTTTTGTAAACATAATTAAGCGTGTTTATTTAATGATTCGAACTCAAATCAACCTTACTCAAATATACAAGCCCAAAGCCACATCGGTTTGAAGAATCACGTAATATTTTTATGTAACATATCATAGCATGACACAACAACGAATAGTATCTATAGTAGCGGGATAATTGGTGATTGTTGATGCAACCGATGAGGGTGGTAAGGAGTTCCAAATATACCTGTGTTAGTAGTAACGGTTGGCAAACTCACTATGTAATTTTCTCAATTAATTAACTGTTTACCGACGTCCTATAGTCAAGGTTTAGCAGGATATCTACAACGCTGATAATGGTGGAGACGAGATGTAGTTTAGCTCTGACGGATCTGTACATTGATTCCGACCTTAGACATCATAATTGTGAAACGGTGAGAATGAAAAGGCTTAATATACAAATGAGCTTTAATAGACCAAAGATAGCCCGAACAGCATTACACTAATCTGTCGTTATAGGCCACAATGATATATGTAATTATCGATTTAAGAGAATATCTACAAAAATACGAAAGCGTGTATTTGGAGGAACCTAGTCGCAATGCAAACAAAACATATTGGAAGTAATTTCAGTACGTAATTAGCCTTGTCTAATGCTTGTGTAAACGTCAAGCCAAAATGCTTCGTAACGGATTAGTTCGACCGAACGACTATCCTGTCACGGTTGATTGAGTTCTGTAGCGCGTCAATAGGGCATTAAAAAGTTTAAAAGAGGGCAAATTCCGTTTTCGAAATGTTTACGCATTAGCGAGGTAATTCTCAGAACTGCAGATACCTGCTCTGAGGAACGATTTGGGAACCTCTTCTTTGAGAACAAGGTCATCGGTAAGATGAACGACATGGGATCCGTATGCGCGAAATTCGATATCGAGGAACAGTACAGTCACATAAAGGATAAATGTCAATGTAAATGTAGACCTACGGCAAAACCTAGTGGAACCCCATCTGCTTCTAAAAGGTGGTTCGAGATCGCATTACTAATGCATGCAGCTAAGTAGCTAAGTAAAAGACAGAAAGGGCGTCGAAGCATGCGCTAGTGATTAACTTACTTGAGCTGTCTTGTCAAACCCATATTTGCGATAAAAAATAAAAGGCAATTCAACCTTTAAAAGGTATTGTGGACGTATTTGGTGGACAAGTCCATATTGAAAAAACGCAGCAGCGATTTAGAGTCAGCGCAAAACATTGGAGCCATTCTGCGCCAATCTTGACTTACGTATAATCGATATTTTTTTAACGATTTATATTCTTACGTGGATGACTGGTTACCATGAATATGTTTCTTCACCTGATTAAAAATACGCTTAAAGTATTACGAAGCTCCACCGGGAAGTTTTCAGTGTTGAACTACTTATAATGGATAACATTATGCGTATAGAGTACACAGTACCGTATCGGCTATAGTGTAAACCGTTTAAAGAGTTTACTGTGATTTAATTTGCAAACGTTAGTGACCAATCAATAGAGGAAACACTGCCGGTTAAAATTGCTCTCACACTATTCTCTCGTTATTCTATTAATTACAGGTAATAAGTTTTTGGAAGATAGATATGACTAGTAATCTAGTCATTTTTGATCTGCAACTAAGATTCATGTCGCCCGCGGGTGTACCTTACGAGCGGATAATAGCATTCCGGTCAACATGTAAAAGTTTTGGAAATCGTTGCAGTAAAAAAACACTCAATGAAACGTGCTTTAAACGATTCGTGAGCATCGATTATAGAGACGAACAGCTAGTGCCACGTGTAGAGCTAGTTGTCGCAAGGTACGGCAACTCATCAATTGTAAAAATGACAATATTAGAACCCCATAGATAAATCTCCGAAATGTACACCATTTCAACCTAGTCTTCTGTGAGTACTTGTACTTGTTGTTCATATTCACTCTTCACTTCGGTGTTACGGGTATTAATATTGGTTATAAATAATGTTTGTAAACGAAGTCTGCAAAACAGTCGGACGAAATTCGTGTTTCAATGCAGGTAAGGTACATAACCTTAGAAGTGCATCCACTGATTACATCAGCAGCGAACACAGGTATTTCCTTTTGGATTTCGTTTGACTAATAGTGAAATTACCGTGTTTGAGAATGCCCAGGTAGATCCGCTGATTGGATCTCTGGCAAGTCCCAGCATGCCTCCTTGTGGAAACGGGTCCTCCATCACCAGCGAGTGATCCAGCTGAGAGAAAACTTTTAGTCTGTAATGGAAAACGAATTTTCAATGTAGTCCATTGTCAATACAATTTGTTTAATAGAAGTTACTCTCTTCAATTTTAGGAATGCCCAGGTTTTTTGCATGTACAAGGTGTGACAAAAGTCTCTTGACAGTCCGGAACTCATTTAATTGTCGAAGAGTCTATTTTACGTTTGTTACAGTGGCAAGAGATATGCAACTCGATATAATAAAGTGCGACTTCGCTAATATGCAACTGTCACGTGACTTCTGTTTTAGTCTGTAGCTATAATTTTCGGATATTTTGTAGCTAACTTTTACCCTCTATTTATTATAAATAAAAGGATATATATTTACAATAATTATATAATATATGAATACGAATAAATCTAACATAATGTGTGCAAAGTTGCAAAACGCACTTATCTCCGAAGAGAATAAGTATGTGGTATTTGGACAAAGCCATCGATACCGGCTGTCCTCTCTCCGTGATTTCAGATTGAGGTGGCGGGTCAAACCCCAGTATCCGGGGCTCTTCACAAAACCGCAGCCAGGGGTTATTATCAATTGCACCTAATGACTCCGTTGATACGCCTAGCTGAAGTATTATAGAAGCAAATTGAGAGAGGTTAAAGCGGGCTTCATTGGATCCGCTATTATTGGTCTTCGTCAGATAAAATAAAAACATCTTCTGAAGATATTCATTTGCTGATCTAATATTTAACCAAAATATAACTGCATGAGCAACGGACGTAATCGGAGCTTCTGAAATATTTGTAACAGATGGAATTTGGATAACAGATGAAGATTTAATAAACAGATGGAAGGTAAATACTACAAATTAGAGAATATCAACCTTAGAAAAATAATCATAAAGTAAGAAACGACGTACGTCTCCGTGGTAAACACCAACTGAACCAAATAGACACGCGACGTGTGTTGGGTGCTCCATTCCCTTTGGTTTGAGCACATGGAGGATACTTTGCTTTTTTGACTGGTTAGGCAGTTCGCGACTGTTGTTGTAGGCCCACGATTGCGACGATGTGAAGATGGCTAGATGAAGACAGATAGAACAAACATTAGCTCTGTGTGCGTGTTTAATACGCATGATAAAGCAAAAAATATAACTTATAGGTTAGGAGCTGCTGAAATAAGGTGCGCTTGTCTTCAACCATCAGTCTACTTCTTTGAGTGAGACTTCCTTGTGGTACCAATTTCTTAGTTTCGTGGAGAAACTTCTGCTATCGCCACACGACTCTTGAGTTCAAAGGAGATTAGCACCTACTTCCGAACACTGGTTGAGGTTCAACCGTTGTTACAGTTGGTCCGAAGAAGGTATATAAGCACCGCATCGTTGATACATAAACTACTGCCTGAGGCTGACTTTCTGCAGGGTTTGATACTAACTCCAAATGGAGGCCGCTAACGGAGGCCTCATCCTTTAATCGATAAATCTGGAAATCACACATTTAAATTTACAGAGAAATTCGAATCTTGTCAAGAAATAATAGTTCAATTGCAAGATTGTTTCTCGTTGTCGACATAGTTGAAGCAATGATATATAAGGAAAAATATTATAATTTTGTTCACTATTAAATGTTAATTGAAAAATGAGATTATTACATGATATTCATATGGTTTAGTCAACTCTATTAGGCTAATTATGCTTGAATTAAGACTAACCCAACTCGGGAAGTCAACATATATGGCCTGGCCAGATGGCTTTGGACTAACTAGATCCCTCCGCCTTTTAAATATCATACCTCTTTACAGTATTTCTCTGATGAGTTAGATTTCGAAGTGAATTTCCAGTCACCGTCTGTCGAAGCACCGAACTCTGCTTCAAAGATAAGCCCTTTTGATGTTGCTAGAAGGATTGGGCCTGTCGAAATGCTCTGTCGGTTATCTGGGTTGAATGCTACAGCCGTTAGCACATGATTTCGAAGGATCCTGAATGAAAAGACAAACGTTAAAAGCAATCAACCTTACACTTTATTGGCTTAAACAAAACATGCTCTGTATAAAATGCATTACATACGCGACACCTTTTATATAAAAGAATAGTAAATTTTTTTCTTCAACCCACAGAATAGTTCAATTATTGCTCGTCACATATATTTATTCGTACGGGATGTTAGAGTCTGGCTATATTTATAATGTTATACTATTTCGCACTTGTGAATGATCCTCTTGCTTCCATTGGGCCCTCCTAAGTAAATGTAGAAGTTCTCTCCTTGATCCGTGTTGTTCTCCAGCACGACTGAGACTAGCAGATGGTTGCCAAAGGGATCGAGGAACACGTGATGCATGCGATACGACGTAAAGGAACCCGGCAATTGTGACGACAGAGATAGCTCTGAATATAGAAAGAGAGAAGGAGCTGTTACACTCTGAAACTCCCAGATATTACTAGTAGACCCTATTTAATAGATATATTAACTTAGAATCCCCTTTTTCTGACTGAATTAACGTAGACGTCTCATACTTTATAGATAACGGCTGTATTGTGTTTTGTAGACTTAGAAAACCTATGAATTTATTGTATTCCTTCTTTGTAAGCATTACTGCCAATGCAAGAAATGATATCATTTGCTTTTGCCTATTGCCACACAGGATTCACGTCAATTGTACGTAGATAACAG
>NW_019214312.1:33015-214245 GCF_002532875.2 Varroa jacobsoni
CATCGCTCAATGTTGATAGTCGCTTTTCTGGATAAGGTATGGCAATACAATTTCTTTGTACTGTACATACCTTCAGGCTCTTTGGGGTTTTTTAAGCAAACCCGAAGCAGGCTCTTGTCGATCATTCCCATAACAATAGTCTCATTGCAGGCTACCAGATGAGTTAAGGATTCCCTCGGGCTACGGTCAGATTTGATTTTGCAAAAAAAAACATTCGAAAACCACCGGAAAGGCATACACTCAGTCGATTACTCGAATGCTAATGCATAAAAGCTGTTAACCTATCTATTAAACATTATGCGATCATGTTTCAACGGGTTTACTCCAGTCGATACGAGTATAAAGGTATCAGTATCTACAACAGCCTAGAGCTACAGTAGAATCAGGAAAATAGGCGCCAAAGGCAGAGGAAATTTAAAAAAATATTATGGTTTAACATTTTGGAAAAGCGAGGGACGATACATTGCTGATAAAATATAAGTTTATGTGTATATGTTTTATGTGTAACTAGTACATTTTACTAAATTTGTACAGTAAGTACATGTTAGCAGGATATAATCATTTTGAATTATAATATAAGTTTATTAGTAATTAATTTGCAAGTTAACGGACCACTTGCAGAGAGTCAACAAAACAAATCGGCCTAGGAAAATTATCATTCTAAACTTACTTGAATTCAATTTTTAATTTCTTAAACATCGGTGTCTCCTGTTCAGTTTTCGTAAGTTGACTGATAGGCTGCAAATTAGAAAACAGACGTACGCCTCAGAGAATTGTATATGTTCAAACAATCAGACTACACCCTATATAGGGGAAAAAAAACTACTTCTGAAGAGACAGATGAAGAAAAAGCATGTTAAAGTATGTCAATAATCGAATTCAAAGGGAAATCGGATAACTGAATTCAAATAGTACAGATCTTACATTTTGGGGTACTGCAGGGTTAAAGGACGCGTAGGATAAGGCTCTCGGCATTGGCTCGGACGTCTGTTGCTCATATTGATCTAGCGACATCATTTTGACTTGAATAAGCCGCACTTCTACCGTTGTTAACGGCGCTGACCAACTATGAAAATTAAGAGGAAACGTTAGTCTCTACCGCGCGACATTTGAGACACCGTCGCTTCATTTCAAGAACGCGCAATCTGGCGCAAATCCAACCTTTTACCTACATTTATATTTATGCGCATCTTAATCTTGCAATAATTTCAGACGGAACATTAATTCAATGGAATATGAATCTTGCAAGCTTGTAGTAGTTTAACTGCTTCTTTTCATCTTTTCAGGGAGAATCATGGAGAATCTTTTCAGGGAAAACGTTTATCAATTTCTACATCAATAAACCTAGCTTATTGGCTAGTAATGAATCATTCAACTCTGAATAAGGAGAACTGTCATCAATACTATAACTAAATCACAAGCTTCAAAAATGTATTGTAACAGGTAAGTCGAGCTCTCTATATCAGTATAACTCAAAACACGATTTATTATCAGTCAGCATAACGAAACAAAGCGGTTTATAAATAATCGGAGATTTTCCAAAGCTATATATTCTTATATTAATACCGGGGCAGCACGTAAGTGCCAGTACGTCTGTTTGATTATTTGATAATTATAGGCTAACTTGAAATAACTGCACTTGCTTGACTACGCTCAAATCATAGTGGCGCCGGTTTACGGGGCAATGCCCGTCATATGGGCTAAAATGATCATTCTGGTTGGTTCCTCCTACTGCAAATAGCAACCTAAAATCTTTTGTAGACTTATGAGTATACTAATGATTATCTACCCATATCAAAAAACGAAAAGATGAAAACGAAAAGAAAAGCAACCTGGAATATACAAATAATGCTGGTTTTGAACTGCAATTGTAGCTCCCTGCACACGATGTTAGTCAACCCCTAAACCTGATAGACCTTTAGATCGTTGCGAAGGGTACGCGTCGGGTAGTCTAGATTCGAAATCTGTCGGAATTAGCGGTCCGAAACAACAGTTAACGATCATAGCAGGTATAAAACTAAGAACATTTATTAAATTGTTGACAATATAGCACATCGAAGGTGCACTTATTTTTACGCGGTTGACCCCTAAACTGTGCGTTATCTGTCTACACCCTTCGTGTCTAGGACGAACTCAATATACATAGATCTTTGTCAGCCAGAACCGACCGAGTAGTAGTTCCACCAATGAATGCTTTCAATGAAAAAAAAATTTCCAAAGGAACGTTATAAGTGAGAATGTACGGAAAATACGATACGTTTGTTATTACAGTTACTCAGATAGGCTAGGGTCGCTTTATGAAACATCAGGTAACGCTTTCTTACATTCTTCTAGTATCGTTCACTTATGTTTCACTCCCCGCCGAAGAAATTTCTAGTGGCGCACAAACAAAATGTGTAGTCGGTCACATTAGATCGACTTGGAAACCTGCTGTCGTTCTATGTTTTGGCTGATGAACGCATCCTAGAGACATCGCCGTTAACGGGCGCTTAGCCACGATTCATGTATATGGATTAAATGTGTGATATTTACTCAGTGTAGCAACTCTGCCCAACTGTTAGAACACTCTAATGCTGTCACTAACCTTTCCTCCCAATAAGCAATAAGACGTGTGCAATTTTCAAGACGGTGCCTCATTCAATAACTTCAAATCACAACAATCAACATCGTGTGCTCTTCCTGTGTATAACACGTCATAACAAATACATAATAATCTAAACCAGAATATTAGTCCCGTCTAAATAAAGGAGGTTTACGTTGAATACTTAAACAAATAAATGGTAATATTGGTTAGGTATGTATGTTTATGCATAAATGCACTAATTTTTGTCAGTGGGGCTTATCTTTTTTATTTCAATATATTGTGCACACAGTTAGACGTATTTAGCTTGGAAAATGCGGACCAAATATCCTTAGAGTGCTAATTTGGTATTAGTTGATGAAACTGTTACTTTTTATCAGTAAAGCTTCTTTTTTTTGGTATTGCCCCTCTAAGCTTCTAATAGGTGACGCTGATGTTTGTTGTGCACTAAGTGGCGATGTAGTTACTTCCGTCTTGGCCAGCGGAATGGGGCTTGTTGGTGTGATTTGTTTGAGTACCGTTTTTTCTGTGACACTTCGTCTGTATTTTTGGTACAAGAGCAGCTCCGAATTCGCTCTGCCATGACGCAAAACCGGCGGATTACTCGTGTAACCCTAGCAAACGACGTTTTCATTCTCTCCGAGACATTTATACGCTAAGCGATATACCACAACAAGTGCGTTAACTTAGGTGTTAGTAGCAAGATTCGTACACATTATCTCACGCAGGTTTTACTGTTCAATATTTCATATTAACTGTTGTCTCGGTTTACAAATTAAATTGTTAGAAACAATACTGCGTACAAATGTATCTAGATAATGATGACCATAGTATTGTAAGGTATGGTTGCTTAATGTAATATACGTTGCAGTTACAAAAAGATATTACATAGAAGCACGCATTCATTTAGTGGTCCTTGATATCTATCTTGTTTCCAGTTATTTAGTTTTACTTATAAAATTTCTAGACATCTATATGCCCGTATAATGCGCCAACATATGGCGCTGAACCGGTACTTCGGAAAAATGCTTCAAGTGCTTTTTTTGTGTACTGCATGCCCCACATTATGATGTCGTCCGATTTAACGAATATATTTTAAGGGTCTTCATTCAGCACACATTTGACAAGTATTACCTTGGTTTTATAAAATTAAGAATTCCACATCTGGCTCAGAGAGTATGTAGCCGGGCCTAGGCTACCTAACAGACTGTATGCGTTTTTGCGAACTTCTCATATGTGCACAATTTTGCGGTCTCGTCTTAACCATGTCAGGAAAAATGGGAGGGTCAACGGATTTGTCAGTCTTGGATTTATAGCAAACTGAAGGTGGTGTTTCAGCTGCAGATTCGAAGTAAATTGGTATCAATCACCTCGCTAGCAACTGCAAAACTTAGAAGCCACGAACCTTACCACAACCGCACGAGAGATCAAGTTTTTCATTTAAGAAACAAAGCTGAAGTTACCGAATAACGGCAACAAGGAAAACATTATTTCCGTGGATCACCAAAATCGGCAAATTTACTTACTTCTAATGCAAATGCTTTCTCAGAACTGTTTCAACATAAAATGAGATTAAAGGTAATACTTCCTATCATACGAGTGTGAAACATAAGTTGTTATTAATAGAAACGTGCTAAAGGAAAATAGAATGACTGATGTATTGTTTTAGCCATTTCTCGTTAGGTGGCTATTGTATCGATGCGCTATTAGCATAACTTCGAATCGCTAAGCGATGTATCGCTGATTTATATTTGCGCGACGGGGATAAGGATACTATGGCGAAAACCAAGTATGCTAAGTTGGTGGCAAGCTTTCTGCATGTCCAGGAAAAGTTGATATTAGGGAAATTATAGGCCATGAAAGCCATGCAAACAATACAGCCTAACAATGACGACTATGTCTCACGTTGAAAACATTTTTGAGATACGTTTTACGCTACTTACAGCTAACGACTGAGGTGAAGCAATGACCACTGCCTTAAACGCTTTTGAGAAATAGTTGAAAAGTTGAAACAACTTCGATTCCACGGAGGCTGTAATAGGCTTATCCAAGTAGCGTCAGCCGCAGTGATCGCTGAACAGACGATAGCTCTGGACAGTGCGTGTCCCTTCGCCGTGGCCAGAAAGGGAGAAAAAGGTATTAACAATATCACAAACAAAAATATGTGTCTTGCTGGGTAAGGTATTTCTTAGGTGTCAGTAAGAAGATAGTACTAAACGTAAATTATCCTGTCACTGATATATCTCTGTTTGATGCTCTTCAACAACGATTGTACTTTCTTATTCACCCCTATAGACAATATAGAAGAAAGTTAACATGTGATCTTAAACGCAGTTCTGCGTAGATGTTGTCATGTTGTTGGTAGGGGTCGTAATCCCTAGAGCTTTGCACTGCCCTTTCCGTTCTGATTTTCAGGAACAGACTAAGTATTATTGACATCATCTGTCCAACGTTCGTTTTGAGTTAAATTTGCCGTGATGAGTTTGCCACGCTTTTAGTGAAACAAGAATTTTCATTTACTGATCATCCGCCAACACCTGATAGCGATGTTATTCATTCATTTAGTGCTTTATTGATGCTTTGATAACGTATCACTAGAATCGTACATTGGTTATAGAACATATGTCACAGTAATGCTCTCCAAATATATAAGGTATGCTATTGATTTTTAGCCTCTTTCCTCAGAAGATTGTATTTCCTTCTCGTGTAGCGAGTCTTACCTTTGACTGTGTTGATTTCGTTTGGGCACCCCGAAGAAAAACCCATTTATTCAGGGTATGTCAATTTTGTAATGAAGCGTAATCACGGAACGAAGCTTGCCGACTTCATTCAGTGATTGCTTCCTAACTTATATTCACCCGCAAAAAGTTGCACACTTTTCCCGATTATGGCTTTAATTAGGGCTTACATTCTGCAGCTGTTGCCCATCATGTGCCAGTTAGTGTACTTCTTGCAGTTTACTTAGCTTGCATACTCGTTGATTTTCGATTATTCGTGCCACTCAATTTAGGATGAGGACGGCAAAACATATACACGTAATAAATTAGCATAGGTACACACGGTTTCCAAGCTAGCCTTGGTCACAACTACGAATGGCCTAAGTCACATGCATAATTTAGAATTTTCCAAAGTGTAAGCCCGCTGAATGTATGTGAGCAGGTAACTGACAGCTAATACTTGAAATCTGTTTACTGAAACGGACGGGGTAAATTGTAGCGGTTACAACAAAGATAGTACAGATCCAAAATGTGTTTTGCCACTGTAACAAGGAACAGCCAGCGCCACTTATAGCTAATCTATGAGTGTGTAATAAATATGTTTAATAATTAATAAATCAGGCTAGGTGCGGCATCAGCGGATCAGATTAATTAAGATAACGGATAAGCCTAGTACAAATTAAAATTGACTTTAAAACCTAGTAATTCTAGCAGATGATTTTTTAGCAGTAAGAGACAGTTCTGCAATGCTCAGCCATGCGTGGTCGCATCAGACTCTAGCTAGTTTTCATGTCCAAAAAATGTGTATTTTAGTTCTGTCAATAGAATACGCCAAATCATAGAATTTTGTCTGATCTTTTTGCAGTGGCCTCACGACTTTAGGAGTCTATTTGAACATTCTATGCTTAGGACATATGTGCTAGTTCATAACTGAAATAAACAATTGTGTGCGTGTGCCCGCATTTAAATTTGTCTCGGTTGTTTTTGTTTTAGGCGTTGTTCAGATGGAGTCTGCTACGGCAAGTAAAAAATATCTTTGTGATTGTCTAATAAAATGTAGCTTAGATTGGTGCTGAGCAATGTTGCTATGACCTTCCTCATCTGTCACAAGCTTTACTTATCAACTATTGTAGCAGTTTTCGTGTTCGGGTGTAGTTGTGGTCGACAGTGGGCAATTACTAGTAGTGCATGTTGGCAACTTCGTGCCAGGGATTATCTTCTTTATGGTCGCGCCTTGCCACTATGCGGTCCTATCCAGTGAACATACACATCGTAGAATAGTGCACGGCAAGGACTCGAGTATTGTTTCTGTTTGTTTAAACATGTTCGGTTTATTTAGTTCGCTTCATAAAACAGTATGTTGACCTATGTGACTTCCTATATTGTTTATCTATACTACTGTCTAGTTTTTTTTTGTAATAATACCGTTATTGTCTCTAAATTCATTTCTTCTATGCTTTTAACTAGCGGCAACAAACTTTTACAGCGTAACTCATTCATGTTTACTAAACATTATGGAGGGCTACACAAAAATTATTTACGTACCGAAAAACGTTTATCAATGAATACTTTCGAAAAGCTTTCGTAAATAGATGCTGTTTAGTGATTCATAGGATGAAAATAATTTAAGCTTGTGAAGCAGACAACTCTCCATGAACCTCATAAATCGAACTGAAGTCCATTTCAGTTTGAGCCCGATTACCCGCGCTAGCCCAATCTTTAAATATCAACCTTGTTAGGATAGAAACTTTCTCTATAAATGTCTCAATTATTTAATTCAATGAATATTTCCTTCGACACATCGTACGATTGTGCTCATAATATCAGTATGTGTATATATATATATATAGCGGCACATGACAGGGAACGCCACTATTTCATGTTCTACAATAGTCGCGCCATGCTCATACAACGATAGAAGTGAGAGGATCATTGTTACATATACAAAATAGGCAGTACATTACCACCAGTTCTCAATGGTTTTCAGTAGAACAGGCTGCTCAATCCCGCAGTGCCGTGATATTCTGTAAACTAACTAGATTTGGAGTGCCTATTGTTTCTATAAGTGTTCCCTTCACAGTGGTCTACGACCAAGTAAACATGTAAGCAACCTTTCTTCCGATGTCTTCCCTGCTGGTCGGTAAAACATAGCTCAGGCATTAGCCTGCATCAGTGCGGTAATGACGCTCAGAATACGACCGCTGTTCTGAGTTTAATTTCAACATATAGTCCTACTATATTAGAACGACAGATCGTTGTCAACACTAGGGAAGCATCAGAAAGACAGATCGGCTGAAGGATTTTCACCGCTCTTCGCGCCAGTTGAATTTAGTAATAGGGCCATCGCCGGTTCGGCAGAGATTTTATTACGGCTCAACTGATCCCAGAACAGGGCGGATCCTTGTGGTTGGGTCCTTGAGCAAATGATACCTGCCTGAAAGCCTGTATGCGATCGCCTCGCCCTTCCTTGGAATAATCAACGCGTACATGAAAGAGTTGAAAAAGTACTTAGCTGGAGGTGCTGTTATGAAAAGCATTGTAGTTCTGAGTTTTTAGTGACGCCCCTATGACGTCACTTCCAAGATCCCTTTAGAAACTATTACCCCTGTCTAGAAGTTAACTTAGCGCTTTTGTACGCGCTTTCAATATAAGCTATAAAAAAGCTAATATCTATTTTGAACATCAGCTTCAAGTTGTAGCTCCGAAACTTACGCTTATCTCTTATGGTGTGAGCTTCAGCAATGTGATTAATGGGTTGTCTGTTATGCGATGACTATCAGCAACCGTGCATCGATTGTTTCAACCATAGAGAACTTGAGCGACGTCTGGCTTGAGTCCGAGACTAACCGTATGCCTATTTGTTCTCCTGTAATCAATTAAATGAAATCCATCAATTGAGTCTTTATTGGAGCATTATGAAGTTTTTTTGAAAGAACTACTGTTCACTTGTTGTAGCCAGTATCAGGATAGATGCCTCCATTTAATGTCGAATTGTTAATTTTCATATATATATATATATATATATATATATATATATTCAGATTTATCCAAAATCTATCTATGCTGACTGTGTCTATTCAAATAGGTTCGAAAGGCTAGTTGCCTGTATATTTAGGTTCACAACACAGTGGATGTACTTGTTATACCTCATAGGTATTCTAACCCGCAAATAGGTTAGAGTAGACAGTGAGTGCTAGGTATCTGATAGATGTTTTGTAGGCTAAACGATGAAGATATGATAGTGGCTATTGTAACATAGCAACTGAAGAAGTGCTTTTCGGTATAGAACACGTAGAGTGCGAGTCATCATGTTAGTGTGCCATATCGCTGTTGTCTTGCAGTCCATGAGTGCTTTATATAAACAGAAATGTAATATAATTACTAACACAGTCGAACGATAGAGTGAATCCAGTGAAAATGAAGAAGACGAACGATCGCAGTTCCTTTGGTCACACGTTGTTAACGAATAGCACCCAAAAGTAGAGCAAAAATCTGGTGTCGTTTGGCCCCGGTAACTGTTGGATAATGCGCTTCTTAATATTCCCATGGCGTCCCATATTGTATACGAATTTTTCCATATTGCTATAAACCAATCATAAGTCCGAAATGTCTGGCTGAACCGAAACTGAAGGAACGCTAACTGAAGGAACTGAATAAACGATATTGGTAATACTCTATGGTTAGGTTACGCCTGCGTGCCATTGGTGCGCTAGCAGAAATAGATGTGGAGCACCACAAAGAAATATGTAGATAGTGCGTAAATCTAGATCATACTGGGTAATATGGTTTTGTTTTAGCAAGCAGATTTTTGTAACGAATTACCACTTATTTCGTGATGTGTTAGCATTTTTTTTTTGCTTGCGTGAAGTTGACATTTCTTAGTCAATTTGGTATCTTGAACTGAACAGCCTCTTTAACTTTTCTGTAACTTAGAGTCTACACGTCAGCTACAAGACAGCTTGGAGTCTGGCTCATATTTTACGGTAATCTAACTTGAGTTGATTTTTATGGATCTAAGAGGAACGTGATGCCGAAAACCGTCTGCTAGGCTGGTCGCTGGCCTCTCGAATGCTTTTGGAGTATTGCCAGGTAAATGGTGGAGGAAAATTATAATTTCGAAAAGGGAAGGGGTTAACTAGGCGACTATTGTACGAATGAAGTGGCGCTGCACGACGATCTGGTAAAGCGGCATTCTTACAAGCGTACGGATAATATGTATTGTTGTCTACAATGGACGGTTTACACGAGTATAATAACGAGTGCAATTGAACAATGATACGAATCAGGCGGGTTGTGCGCTAGCGAAAACTAGCTGAAGGGATAACGCCGACATATCGGAAACGCTGTCCAAAATCGTTACTCACCAGAGCGCGACGATCGCCAGCTGAAAGTTATAAACGAAAGTGTTGTAAGTTCTGCGATGTTTGCAATTGAATGCTTGGGTGTGCAGCGACCTGGAAGAATCCGGCGGCCGGGCGATAAAACTACCGTCTCAAAAATGAAAATGGACAGATGTCTGTTAGATCAGTGCGTTTGTGGCTCGGTATCGAGCAAATCGGAATAGATTTGTAGCAAAACTAAACAATTATAAATAGATTACTGTTCTAATAGTTTTAGAAGAATAACAAACAGCGAATTAAGCTATACGAAAAGTTTCAGCTCCAGTTTGAATGATCTGATTAACGGTACGGTTCTGATAAGTTGTCATGAAGTTAGGATGTTAGTACGATTGAAATAAAACGCTGCGGTATAGGAAATCTGTCCAGACAAAATAGCGTATATATTAAAAGTAGAAAGAGTCCTTTAGACTAGTGGTCGCAATATAATGGTTTTTACTGAAGGATTATTAGTAGCTTGCTATAGACTATCGTCACGTTATTCGTTGAAAAATTAACGATGATTTAATAGAAAATGATTTAAATCATAATTACAGGATTCTCTAGAGGAGTGGAGCTAGCCGATGGGAATAGTTACGGCAACGACATTTTATTTTCTAATAATGCCCTAAAACATCGGCCGATAGTTTCTGTACTACTAATAGATCGGTCTTTCTAGGACGTAATCTTCTGATGCTGTGAGATGTGTGGATGTCGCGTTCGAAATTTGCACCAAGATCTTCGCTGAACCTCTATTAAAGTTGTGTTTACTACAGTCAGAACAATATGGAGCGCAGCGACTTCTCGGGTGATTGGCAAAGGCGATCGCATTGTTGATCGATCAATAACTGGACTCCGGCGCTTGCATACTGATTTCGTTTACCTGCCTGCTTTGTTTTTACTTATCATTCAGTATAGCCGATTTGCTTAGGCTACTCTAGCATACCAAGATGTTACAAAAAAGGTCCAACTGATTTTACGACAAGATACAAACAAAAAATGATAGCTTCCTATTTATAAAGCTCCAACTACAAAGCTACCCTGTCATAGCTGCTGGAGCGAGATCTACTAATATCATGTACACATATATATTGGACGTGTGTATTTCAGCCAGGGCATGTGCGTACGTAACTGATTTTGGCTGTACCGTTAAGTCAGTCGCTTGCAGGTCTGTCGTTGTTGCACTTTGGTCATGACATCGAGAAACACGTAAACAGTGCGCTCTCTGAGATATGGCGTGCACAGTGATGCACGCATATGCCGTGGTCAGAGCTACTTCGACAGACATACATCGAGACTCGTCTTCTCTGTCTCGGGGTCTAGCTCCGCGTCGGCCGCTCATTCACTGGTGAGTAGGTTCTCTTTCACAGATAACAGTGTTGCCCCGTGTTTTTTGTTTTGTCCTCTTTTACAGAATGGTATAAGCGCATACTCCAGCATTAGCAGCAGCAATAACAGCATTGGCAATCCGAAACGACCGGGGTGGGCGTCATAGCTGTGCTACGTATTGTTGTTCAAGACGATATCGTTGTCGTTGCCGTCGTCGACAGGGCCCGGCTTCCCATTTTCCTCTCCCACTAGCGTCTCTTCTAATATTCTGTCACGGTTTCTCTCGGAGCCCGATGGTTTGTTGCCGCCGTTGCCGGCGCTCGCAGCCGTTCGAAGCATCGAAATCGACTGCTGGCCAATCAGAGATCGAGACAGACAGGGAGCCGAGACCAACCCGACGCTTCTGTTGGCTCCGCCCTTGTGGCGCCGCCCAAACACCGCGCGGTCAATAGAGCCATCAGACATGATGCAGCTCATACAGATAGCAAACGAAAACGCCGCAGCAGCGGTTCTTTGAGTCAAACTGAGCGCTCTTTTCTCGGCTGTAGCTTGTATTTTGCGGGTCAACACAGGGGGCTTTCTCGCTCTTTAGGTGTGGTATATGTGTCTGTGTATACATTTCTAGTATGTATGTGCGTGTGTGTATGTGCGTCAGAAGGGCTGGGGTTGTCGGGGGAGTCGGATTACTGGGGACGATAAGAAGACCCTGGAACCTGAACTGGCTTGAACGGTGCTGTCGGATCAGAGCACGAACGTCGTCGTTAGTTCGCGGCTTCGCTGCCTCCCGGGTCGATAGACGCCCGGCAGTTCCAACCTATCCAACAGTAATTCGAGGACTATTGCGCCGCAGTACTGCTCGTTATGGTGGCCGTGGCCGTCAACGATGCCCCCTGTGCCAGCCTGTTCTTCCGCGGTAGAAAATCACATAAAAACACACATCGCCTACAGCGGCATAATCTCTGTGCTAGCATCAAACGAAGAGAAGTCCATCTACGAGAAGGCATTAGGAGGTAAATAAACAGGTTAATTTTGCAAAACTCCAACATAATCACAGCTAGAAAACTATATATATATATTAAAAGATGCTCATATATATATATATCCCTAAATGAACTCCCAGTTCAGAAGTAGACTGGTTGACAATGTTTTCACTATTTGTGATTAATAACAGACAAAGCGACAACTAACCGAAAAGAGCCAATCCCTTGAAGAAAGCTGGTAGTCAAACAATAAGTCTACGTTGGGATGTGTGTGCATACTATTGGATTTCAACGCCCTAAGCCATGTTTGCAACAAGTATTTTCATACATTCTATTCAAAGTAAACATATGAGGGAAAATTGAAGTAACGATTAACCACAGCCTTCAGTTGAATGCTGAATTACTTACCTCATTGTATTACCGTACATATTACAAGATCGAGACCGAGAGAGCTACCTGTAGGACATAAAAACCTTGATTTTTTCCGGTATTGATTGATACGTACCTGGTGCCACAAAAAACAAGTAAATACATTCACGGTTATCAAATGAACAGGTTGATGTAGAGTAACTTTTTTTGTCCGACATCCTTATATAACCTTAAGTCACCTTTATATAACCTTAAGGACGCAAGTTACATCTTTTTTTTTTTTTTTTTTTTTAGAGACACTGAAACTATGTTATATATGATAAAATTATAAGCAGAAGCTTCAGGATCCTTTTATGTTTATTCAACTGTCTATAAATGTATCTACTGAAAGAATTACTTTTCCTTTATATTTGCGTTCAAATGCTAAGGATTCGCCTCTAAAAACTTATTCATTTAGTATTGTGTTCGATATTGTTAGAGCTGCTAGTACATTACAAGATGGTTTTTTGTCAAGGAAGCCCATTCATCATAAAATCTGTTTCACGTATTGGAAGCCTTATCGTGCCTCACCATCTCCTTCTCCCTATTTAAATCCTACGGCATATAAATTTCATTCTTTCGATACAATCCAATATCGTTTTCATTGCTTGAAAACCATGTCTGGATACCGTCAGAGCCCTGGTATACTAGTTTTACTCGAGCCTATATCAGAACAGACACAATCCTTTTGATCAGAAGATGCTGCATTCGCGCATCGTAGAAATGTTATCAGTAAGTTTTAGAGGACGCACACTGCTCCCCTTCTTCCCGCCCTTGTTCCGTGTAACGTAGCATTGTTCTCTTTCAGCTAGTACCTTTAAATAACCGAAAAATACGACAAATGCACGTGTATACGTATCTTGAACTTGATTCCGCCCCCATCGGTGTTTGTGCACGCGAATCACCCCGGCCACCATGATGTAAAATAATCAAACTGCGGTACTTTGTTGTTGTTTCCGTAGCAAAATGACGTTTATCACGAACCGTCCATGACAGAGAAGTGAGCCCGTTGTAGCCGTTCACTCTGCCGGGAGTAGATCACGAAATTATAGCACATGCTAACACTGGCCCTCTAGTAGCCTCTATGGAATAGACTGATAATGACTGATCAGTTCCTGTCCTAGTCCGCAAAAGGCTGCAACACTCTTGCGGACTGCCGAAGCTGTCTCGTTTCTTCCTTCTTTTTTGGCCTCAAGTAGGCCAAATTTCGCTGTTGTTAGAAGCTATGAAGTGCACACAATTCACAAAATACTTAGTGAGTGCGGGATGACAGCGGTCGATCGCACGAAGCAGAACTGACTTTACGGGACGCTGCACAGCATATTCCTGCAACACGATTTGCAAACATACATTCTCGCTATTATTACTACTACTTCGTAATGAGGGTACGAAATGCGTTTAGAGCGGATTCGTGTGGTCCGATTCAGGACCGCTATTCGTACATCGATACATAATTACTAAAGGTACACGCGGTGATAAAAACGGTCACTCAGGACTTTTACATGGCTATCGACACTCAAGAGGTGAAGCCCTAGTAAGAATTATGCATAGCATATTATGAATAGACATGTGCCAATTAAAAGTAATACGTTCTTCATTGGTGTTTAAGAGCATCGGACCTTCTAAATTTTAAGCATTGGGGATCCGGTTCGAAGCAAGTACTTTGCATCTTTCAAAAAGTGCGGTAGTCCAAAAGCCAAAGATGTCTTGGAGCCCTAGCCAAGTCAAAGTTTTTGTCGGTTACAACATAATAGAACGAAGAACTAAGCTAAACATGAATTTACTGGACACACACATGCATAATTTATCATATACAATTTCACAGACATGGCTCTAGTTTGCGTTGAAGTATACGTCAAAAAGAGTATCGAATTCTGTGTATGAGAAAAATAAAGGTCAACACTCGAGTCATCTCTGCAATCCGGCAGTAGACTCCTCCGGGTTCATTGGTTTAGGTTAGGTTAGGTTTAGGTGTCTGTGCAGACATTCAGCCGTTACCGTGTGCTGACGCACGTCCTCCTCCTTCCCCCCGCCTACCTCCTCACGGGGCTCAAACTGATTCGTAGTCGCGTGGGCAAGGTCAGCAAACTGTACTCGAGGCAACGCGACACGCGATTTCTGATTTGTCACCCTTATCAAATATACCGAGCTATCCTGAAGCCGCAATTACCTACCGCACGTTGAAGGAAGCACCGAATTCGCGCACAGATGGGTTGAAGCTCAGGAAGGTTCTTTAGGAGCAAGCACGTGCCTCACATCGAAATGACATCGGTAACTGTACACTGAAGGTCGATAATAATGAAGATGGTGATCGCATAATCATGCTGTAACTTTGGAAACATAGATGGGATAGTGGCTCAAATCTGAAGGATCGAACCGCCATTGTTGTGACGACATTTCAGATCTCCGGTAATACGTATTGCATAGCGATCACGCGAAAGACCTTCGATGCCTGCTGGCATTACGCGTAATAGAATGGCAACCAAATAAAAAACCAGATTGTTCAAGGGAATGATTTTAGCGTTGCGATTTTTCATGGGTATATGGAAATATGATAATATCAATGTTCAGGTAGAGCGGTGACGGTGCTGTTTAAATTCTGCGAATTTTATGTTTGTTATTACCTGACGAACGGAACTAGCCATAAAGACAAAAAAAAAAGTAACAACAACGCTTGGTGCCGGAAGCGACACCAGTTGACGCTGTCGACAGCATAAGGTGGCGGCAACGGTTAATCCATGATCCGTAGTAGCCACTGAGGGGCACATTGTGCAATGATTGTTGGCTTCAAGAACGGAATGGAAACGTACAACGTCGTTTACTAAGCACGAGTAATTTTCGATTGGACGCTAGAAGAACTAAATGTATTTTGGGAACGTTTGTTTTATTCCTCTGTAACGTAAATGGCATACTGCAAATAAATGGGAACGTTCCTTAATTTATCCTGAACCTTAGTTCAGGCAAGGATGTACATTCGGAAGATCGGAAATATCTCGCGCTTAACTCTTGTCCATGGGCGCCTTCGTCATTCCAAAGTATGAAAAGTGCAATCGTTTTGTTCTCGAACGAAAAATTTAAATGAAGGGTATTGCTAAAAGACTTTAATGGAGCTGCGTCCATCTGTACGATACAGAAGACTTTGTGGAAGAACACGCGCATTGTACCAACAGATATAGACAAACACAAACAGCGACTGTCGGCAAGGCTTATTGTAAATCGATATTTCCAGTTCATTATCTTTTCTAGGATGGAAAGCCAAGCGTCGTGTAAATGCGTTACATTTGAAAAGATCTGTTGAAAAATGCAGAAAACCATTCAGCCAAAAAGAAAACACCCCCTCGCTTCGTAGCATCATTGTCGACGTACTTTTAAGGAACCACTATACGTACCTTAATCAATAATAATAAATAATAAATCGTATATGTCTTTCGTCAGCGTTTGTCTAGTCGTAAGAAAATCACTTAGTCTAAGATGTTGTTGTTTTCTACCTTTCATCTCGACCTGTATACGCAGCGCCACTGTCTGCCATTGTCGCGAACACACTGACACAACAAAAGATTTTAAACGTATTGGGAACGAAACAATTACTACGAAAATTACAAATAAGCTTGAAAAAGAGTCTGTCGGCTACTGAAACTCTATAGAGGAACAGTTATAAGTAAGTGACTGCTGAAGTGGCAGGATTCAGTTGGCGGCAAGTTGAAATAGCATGCTGCAACACAGCAGGAAAACCAGAGCGGTAGCATACTTGGTCTTACTGAGTTATTGTACCCGGCTGGCTGTAACCTGAGCAGATAATGTAACTGCTCGTACTTCTTATGCATTCATCCACCCACCTCGGGTGTCTAGGGCCCTCGCGTACTGTGTTGCCTGCCGCGTCCCCCTTGCCGCTATCTGCCACCACCATTATTTGATCCGAGCTTGTCCTTTAGACGCTGCCTTCATTTAGGACATGTGTACCCAACGTAGTCTTTATGCTAGTCGAAGGCAGCGTTAGAGCGGGTGGTTTAGCTTGGCCACACCACGCTAGTGCCCGCACTTGCTCGATGTAGCGGAGAGACAGATGAGGGCAATGTGTTAACCTTGCCCCTCCCCAGGAAGCTGACAGGCTAAACGACTAACTGGTTGATAGGTCCAGGCGATTTGCCTTCCCTAAAAGTGACTATGCCACATGATTGTATTCGCGCCGATCGAACTGAACACTAGCGGGGCTCTGGGGAACATTTCTCAGCGACGTATGCTCGTACAACGTGGGCACCATAATTATAAAAACAAATCTTGTCTTAAGGCAAAAATAAGGACAAGGCAATAAGTTTACATGTAATAAATTACTGCATATTTAAATACGGCCCTAATAACAGCGTGATACTAGCAAATAAAAACGAGGACGTGGCTATTAGACCTGGATAACACACATCATTTATATTTTGGCGGGCGGCATCACATTTTGAGAAGAAGTCTCTTATAGCTTACAATTATGATACCTTGAAGCTCCAACAATAATCTTAAATCTGCTTCTTAGTTTTATCGTACCATCTCTTTATTATGCTTATGGTACTGCATACTTTAGATCTTCTAATCCTTGATTTCTAAAACAACTAACAGGTGGAACATTCAAGTCTGCCAATCCGAACTGCGGAAAACGCTCTCTTGGACGGTATTATTCATTTACCTTTCGAATACTGTTATTTTGGGCAAGTCAAGACTTTGATTTTTTTGAGTGTAGCCAAATAATCTGACGTAGATATACTCAAGTGACTTAAGCGGCTGGTTCTCTGTACTTCATAAGAATATATCTACACATTAGCATTGCCTCCCTAGTTTATTTTGACTTGCTAGCAGTCGTTTTCGGTATCGAACGGAAAGCAGAACAACAGAAGTCAGCCCAAATGATTCATAATGATACGCGTACTCCTTAGAATATCTTTCAAACACTTCATAAGTGAAGTATGCGCTACTGTCAGTCGAAGAGCTTCTATTATACTCAAGCATGCTTCACTTCAATTCTGTTTTCTAACACAGAGTCTTTGAACTCCAATTAACCCCACAGTCAGTTAATCACTCTCGAGCCCTTGAAAGGATGACATGAGAGATAAACGTCATAAACATAAACGTCGCTTGTCGCCATTGAAGGAGATGAATAATCGTGCGCACAAAATTGGCGAAAACCACTGTCATGATTGTCCATGAAGAGGCGTTCTAAAGTCAACCAAAGAGAACTATTTCCGGTACAACTTCTAGTTTTTTCGGTTAAGGCTCTCTCTTACTTGAAGTACTTACTTCAAATATGATTGCAGAAAGCAGCTATTATTCCTTTACCTGTACGACTTTGCTGCTTTACAGTAGGGTTCGATGCCCGAATGATTTTACATCTGGGATAGTACTACTTTATCCCATTATGCTGGAGCTTCTGACTACTGGTTCATGAGAGTCTGTGTGTTGTAAAGGCGCTATTGGGAATCTTTCGACCCGGATCGTGGCTAAACTCGAGGTATTTTGCTGTCGTTAGAAGAAAGCCAGCCTGCAAAACTGTTTGTCTATTGATGCACGAAAGTATTCGATCCTTTTGTGGAATGGAGACATTTGCGTATGCGCACGATCTCAACAAGATGAGCGAATATCGTAGTTTTATGGCCGTTTGGTTTTCTGCTACATTGATGTGTCAAGCTAGCATCTTTAGAAATCAGTAGTTTATTTTGACGTCGTCACTCTAATCAATGGAAACCCGGATGTCGTACACTCAAGCCCTCTAAGCAACTTGGAGCCCTTGAATGGGTGACAGCTTCATTTGTCAAACTGCAAAGAGAGGATGCCGAGAGGACTTCAGAAAGAAACGTTAAGGGTTCCGACTCTGCCTGAAAGACCAACACTGGGGTTCAGGCCATCTTACCGAACATAAGGTGCACAGTCCGCTAGGACACGTAGCGGGGGGCTTGGAATATTCTGTGTCCTGAGGGCTGCGCTAACGTTCGTATGCCTTCGGAAGCGTTAGGCCTGGATAATAAAGTTTGACAAGCACTTCAACGCATATTAGACCCGTCGCCAGACTCATCAAAGTGGCAAACCTCTCGATAGGTTCATACGGTATCGGCATTAGCGGGTTCACTGTGGCATCGTTTCCGACTTGCACGCACAGATGTTCTAACTTGCAGATAGCTAAAAAAGGAGTGGGGAAAAAATCGCTTCTAGGATAACTCGGAAAAATATTCTATTGAATAATAAATACGACTTGAACGCTCTTCAGGTGAATGAATTTCATCTGAGAGCTCCGCTGCGCTGTTGGACGCCTTTCTTTCCGTTCTGCTCGGAAAGCTTCTCAGATGGCCATTTCGTGCTACACAGCAAAGCATGCCGCACAAACGGGAAACGTACCTTTGGACTGGAAGACGAGGTGCTTACGGTCAAGACGTCCTCGGACTTTCAAAAAATTTAAAGGCAAGCCGTTTTACCCTATGGCGCAAGCTAGCGCTACAGCTTCTCTTAGATAACGAAATACAACTAGAACCGAAGCATTAAGATAGTAAGTACGCTCTAATAATTATATTTATAATTATACTGCTTTGGCATCTATAGTTTTCAGTCTATTCATAATGCGATACCGAAATAATCATTGACAAATAAATTAAAACAATCATTGAAAGGATACGATCATATACAATACATAAATCTCAATAAACTAATGTAGTAACAGACCAGCTCTATTAATACTGCCAATACAGGGCCATTCTTTTTGGTCCTTCATCCAGGAAATGGCGGAGGTCTTTCGATAGTGGATTTCGTCACGTTGCGTACGTGATACTTTTGCTTGCCATCAACATTTTTTTCTAAATAAGAAACAGTAAGATTTCTAAGTACATATCCTAGGATCTAGCTAGGGTGAATGCTAAAACAAATTGGGTTCCATGTCGAGCTCGTGATGCGGCCCGTGGCCCGCATTCATCGTTGCACTGATGTTTCCTACCAACCTCCAACCAGGCTTTAGGAAGGAATCGTGCCGGCTAATTTAATCATACGTATTCACAAGACAGTCCTCACTGCATCAACGCTATATGTATATATAAAATCGATTATCTACATGAAAACAGTCCTTCATGTTACAAAAGATAAGAATATCTTCATAGCGTTCAAACAACGTTTTGTCTACTTGTTCCCGCATAGAAACCGCGTTAAGTAGTCCGGTCTTGTTTATCGTTTGTGTGTAGATCGGCAGTTTTATCTACTACGTGGAGCCGGTTGGCGACCAGGGAAGCAGTTAACGTAGTGGACACCAAACTCTGTAAGGGAAGCATTGATGGACGCCGTTTTGCACTATCCTGGTGGCATTGCAGCGGTCCTCCCGAATTTGTCAAATATCTGCTTCGCTCCTGTCCTCTCCCTCCCGAGATCACAATTATTCATTTTTCGAGAACTTACAAAAGAAAGTTCAGCCGGTAGTTGTGTCAGAATGGTACAGGACCGATGTGAAGATCAGTAATAAGTTTTGACTGTCAGATCCTGTCGTTAGGCAGATTCCCAGCATGAAACAAAGTGGGTCTGCACCCGCTTTTGAACTTCGACTGCCTTGCTAAATGCTTCTAACTTTATCCAGCAATCCCGTTACCGCTGCATCGTCACAGTCGAAAATATATGAACGCTAAGTATCGTTTAACGGTTATAATTTTTAAGAGGCTTATTCTTAGAGATTTCATAGAAATAGCCCGCGTAAAAATTTAAAAGACAAAATAATCATGTGGTCTGTGTTTATGCCATCAACTTTACAATTTAAGGTTTGAGCTCGCGATGATAGTTCGTCAGAAGCTAATTCAATTGTTTTTTTCGGACGGTATGCCTCAATGCATGCGTACTTCTGAACCGATATTTGGTGACCTAACGTATAAAATTTTCCTCCTTCTGAATGAGTGAATACGAGATGAATTCAAACGAAGGTAATCGACTGGCTAATTGGATATAAGGGATTTTTCACCAAATACAACAAAGCCATTTTCCATATGTATATAGGTGCGCATTTCTAATATATAGGCCGCTAAAATGGCGACATTTTGTTAGCCATTGTCTTGGACTTGTCAGATGCGATAAGTCAGAGTTACCGGCTTCGTATGAGATTTGTACCACCATCGCAGCGTTGGTAAAGAACGTCGACTGAGGAATGAACAACAGCAATACGATAACAGTGACAGCCAATGCAGTCAAGCAATCGAATATAAAGCTATAGACAGACCCTCACATCGACAGGTTATGAATACAATGGAAGCATTGAAGATTATCTGCCCCCGTGCGATTACTCTTTTGATGCCACTGTAACACAAAGCCCCTTTCTTGAAGGATTCGCAACAACTTGTATAATTCCGCACATCTTCCTGTTGTGCCCCTACGGACAGAATTTTTGTGGGGTAGCCGTACTCGTTCTATCAGATGCTACGTATCTTCTGTTCTTTCGCTTTGAAAATGTGCATAGCGTTGAATTGAATTGATGACGTGAGCTTCAGTTTTTCAAGCTCAGAAAAAATGAACCTATCAGTTGTAACCGACAGGGTACTGAGACAAATCTGGCCCTGTATTGCATATAGCTGCGACACACAATCACCGTAAGAAATGGGACTCAATCAAGTAAAACAACGACTGCTTACGGCAGTGATGGCTAGAGCAAGTGACGACACCCCACCATGCGATACCGTGGTACATGGGTACGCGATACATGTGAAATAAATGCATTCTAGACGTTGAACGTATTGTACTAGATGTATTCCACGCGGTAAATCGTAGGTCGCCTGAACTGCTCTTCATCATTGCTAGCTGCTATGATATTACTTATGAGTCCGGTCTATGTACGCATCTATCTAGCTCACGCTGTGCAAACTGGGCAGGGCAATGTGCGAGTCTGGGTTAAGATTAAAATTAGACGTAAGTTAGTCTACATAACGTTCGTTGCTCAAAATGTGACTGTTTCTTTGCCTTTGTTCCTGCAGCTGTTCGGTATGCTTAGTTTTTTAGACATCGACATTTCAGCTATACTTTGGGTAAATCTGAAACGTTGCACAGAACGAACTTTCCTATCGGTAGCCAAACGGTATGCAAGTTTCCGGGTCAAACGATTCCGTGATGTTAAACATATATAGGATGTGTAGCGTAAAACTGCTCATGAATAGCTTGCAGGCATATCTCAGTCTTATCCTCCGTGCAAAAGAGCACAAAATATTCCTCGTACAACATTAATAATAATACCACTAATCGCAGGGATCGCTCATGTCCGCATTCGCCCCTTGACCTGTTCTATAGACTAAGGCATCGAGCCCGGTCTTGTGGGTATTACGACGCCCGTTGTGCTGTCTTGTTTGATCAAAATCGAATCAATATTAGCACAGCATTGCTGCTAGGTCTGTGACAAATGGGTCGTCGCAAGGATAAAGCGCAGGACTCGAGTATCATCGGCCAAGCCTGCAGCTCGAAGGATTCGCGAGCTCAAGCCTTTATCGCGATAACGCACACATTACACAAATGCATCAACGAAAATCCCTATATAAACACGACGGCATCTTACGGCTAAATGCGCAGAAAGCGGGAAACGACAGAGGTTTTCTGCATGTGTACGATTAGTTCTCAAAATATTTGGTTTCAGTGCAATTGCTATGTGCTAACTCGGTATAGGCACGCGCACGTACATGCGCATACTGAACGCCTGTATATTTATATAACATAAAGATAGTTGCCTGGCCTGTCCGACTATGGGGCATTCATTAATGAAACAGAGAAAATTACACTTTGGTTTAGGATTTAAGGGTCGCATTTCCTAAATAAAAGCAAAAGCCTTGCCGAAAAGATTCCGTTACCGTTTGTGACGTTTTTTGCTTCAGTTTTGACCTTCTAAACCAATCCTCAAAGACGTTTAGTAATTTCTGCTGGTCTCATGGCATGTTATATCTTGAGAGAATAAGCCTTACTAGGGATACCCGACAGACACCTCGATTCTATTCAGCATCAAACTACGGTAGACGATAAGTTAATTGTTAAGTTACCGACCATTTATATCGTACAGAAACTACAGTGATACCAACTGGGAAACGAAATTGTCCAGAGTGCGCCCATTGAGAAGCACACTTGGCAGGAGTAGACAGGTATTACCATAGATCCTCTTTCCGCTACCGTAGAAGTGGGTCGACCAAAAGAATGAAAGTAATTTGAAGGAAATAATTTCCAGTTAGTAAAATATTGGGCTAACAGTGGCAATAGCCTGCAACAGCTGACGTTCTACGGTTCACAGTACCTTTTGTACGATGAAATCATTTAATACACTTCATGATCGTAGGTCGTAGAACCTCACCTTCGTAACCTCTTCACCACGTAAAACCCTTCGAATTGTTCAATTTCCTGGGAAGAAAAAGCATATTATCAGTTGTGATTTTGCACATGACAAATTGTTGATACATGTAGGAAGCAGGTAAACAGTTCTGACAGCTGAAATGATGCTTTATCACTTCGCCAACTGGCGACTAGGGTACGGACGTCTCGGTGAGGCTAGCAGCGGCAGTAGCAGCAATAACAATGGCAGCGTTTGTAATGGCGAAGCTCAGCATGAGTCCGGTAATCACGTTTGCAAATTACCATTTGGCACCATTGGCTACAAAGAGCACAGAACCAACCAATCCACTAACAACATGCATGTCGCATTATATCCGAAGTAGGTCTGTACATAAGGAAACTCGTAGGGCTTGCCCGCATCGGATAAGATTCATTGTCGTCGCCATGTCGAGTGTCACAATATTGAATAGCCAGCACAAGAAGTCCCTGTCTGTTACCTTAGGGTTGGCTTGCTGAATCTTCGTTCATATATATATCTCTGTCTTCATGAGCATATGCGTGAGTGGCCGAACTCGCAAACGTGTTTCCACAGAGTCGCTGCTAGCGACATGACGTGTTCTTTGTATTGCACACGTTCACTCTGTTTGCTATGAAACATTAGTTGCCCCTTGGGAAAGGCAATGGACAAACAACCACACTCATACACGCCATTGAACCCCCACGGGTATATCTCGGAGAGTGGCGTACACCTCATCGTCTTCTTTCGAAGGTCTGAGAGCCCCACTGTAATCTATCGCTCTTAACGGCCCAAAGGGTTTAGTGAAAATATTATTGGATATTTTAGCCACTGCTTTTAGGCGAAGAGGGTTTTCTGTAGGGGTAGGGCGCACCCCTAGGTGCGGGTGACAGCCTAACACTCTACACACATCATTGCAACGATTGGGCTCAATTCTGTGCATTCTGTAGACCTATCAACGTGATTTTGGTCCATGTTCGTGTCGGAGTGTGCGAGTCTATGTGTCTGGGTTCAACTGCAAAGAAGGTTCTGTGTCATAAAGCGGAATATGACAAACTGTGACAATAGATGATACACAAAAGCAGCTAGTTGATTTGTCGACCATTTCATGCATCGCTATATGGATGGAAGCCTTCATCGAGAGCTCCACTTGGCTTCCCAGAAATGAGCAGAAGAAAGTCGGGATTATCGAATCGAAAGGAGACCTTGGCTTAGGACGAATCAAAAGACGACATATCTCGTCAAATCTATTCTGAGAATGGACCGGGAAGGCTTACGAGCATAGCACCGTAAATACAGAAATCGGATCTTCATAAGATATAAGGCCGTTATACCCCTCTACGCGTAGACTAGCTGCTGGCCATATTCGTACCGTTTTTAAGATATGCATTTCCTTTGTTTTGTATGAAAACATTTCTAGACTTCGTGCTTGTCACAATCGTCATCGAGTACCGTAGAAACGAAAGCAAAAGTGCATACGAACATAACAAACAGTAAAAACAGTTACATAAAATATAGCGCTTATGAGCCTTTCAAATTGTTTTGAACCCACTGGGCAATTAAAATTTTCTCATGATTTTGAAGATAGGTCGGAAGTTCATAAGTCCTGTGACGCGATTGAAACCCTACCAGGATGATTTTCTTATTTTATAAACTATAGGAGGACAGCTCAAAACTGTCTGGCAGATCTGGTTCAGTTGACACAGGAGCGCGCATAGCAAATGGGCCGATCTGAAATCGTAGTATCAACTGCATGAATTACTGATAAGGAAGATTTTTGTTGATTTAATATCATCGACCGTACAAAAACGAAAGAATGTGATGCTATGGTTCGCCAAATAGTTTTCGGTCCCCTGGAAAGCAAGGTTAACAGGCTCATGGCCGGGCGCCTAATCAAAGGTCCGATAAATCACGCATACCTACTGTATTTGTACTGTTTACCAGCCGATCATAGCCGCTCCATCGTCCTTCAAAAGGGTATTTTAAACTCTTTCTCATATCTGGTTTAGTTTGGTCCTTGCCCCAATCCCCTTGTCAATCCTAAAACATCGTCAAGGGCAGCGTCCGCTTGGATTGACAGTGACCAATTGCTACGGCGTTAACTATATGATTGAAGCAGGACCATTAGTCATCACTGCGTCATGTCGCTCTTTCTCTATCAGCATTTCTTGGTCGTTCTTCGCTACGATCCTGCATTCGTCACAAGCATCGAGTAGCAACATCAGCGTCTGCGGCGGCGATGGACAGTTAAATAGAGAGAAAATGAGAGATCATCCGATTAATAGAACGTACAGTTTGACCCAGTTTATGTGAGCCGACAAAGGTCAAAAATGAGCAAAGATGGCGGATACTCGACAGATTACTCAGAAAAAAAGAACGACAATGACGCCGATGAAACAGCAAGAAAAAGAAAAACAAGGAAAGCAGCCGGGGGTCTTAGAACGATGATGGTGGCGAAGCGCATTGCCGACTCTGAAGATACAACGAACGATTTGAACGAGAAAGATATGAGATGCACACATAAGCACAAAATATGAATAGTCAGCATTCAACCATCACTCGCTATAATGTCATACTCTCGGTGATGTCGTCGTCGTCGTCGTTGTTGTTGTTGTTACCGTTGCCGTCGCCGTTGCTGCTGCTGGTACTGCTTTTTGGTAACCGTTGCTCGAAAGGTTTCCGTTATTAAGTTTCCAGCAACTTCTTCTTGTTGTTTATCCTCTTGTGATCGATTGAAACGCTGACAAGCTGAACGAACAACACGGGACCATGGAGAACACGTCGTAACCAACCGGTCCGCCCGGCAAGTCGCAGGCCGAGCAGGCACAGCTCCCTCGTCCTGCTTCTTCCATATCCTGCGATCGCTCGCTCGCGCTGCTATGAACAGGCCGATCCGCAGAAACGCAAATGATCAAAGGACGGGGATCAAGATGAGTAAGTGACTGGGCCAGCGACGAGATTCAGTCTAAGAAAAAGCCAGACAGAGGAACTCGTTGCCGCGGCGGCAGATGTAGCAACAAAAACGCGCAGGACCAACAAATTACAGTAAAAACAACCGCAAAATGAGTCGAGTCAACTTCGACATGCAACGACAGCAAACGGCAGTGATGGGCTCTGCTGCCTCCACTCATAAGCAATAGGCTGTGCCAGGGGGGGGGGGGGGGATCAACTGGCTCGACGGACAACCGACGTGTTTCCCCGAAACAAAACATTCCCACAATACGACTCGGCACCACGTTACCGCTGGCGAGATCCTCGCACAATATAGACAACCGACACGTCACCCACCGCATCATCATCGTCATCGTAACCATCAGTTGACGCCTCGATAGGCGAAACTTTTCAAAATATAAACTTACATCTTGTTTATTCGGACTTTAGTGCTGCCTCCGTTTCTATTGCTTAGTCGTGCTTGTCCTGCCATTTGGGTCTAGCCTACTTCGCCTTGTGCGTGTAATATAGCATGATGTTGTCGAAGCCGTCAAAACGATCGCCGAGCGTTCCCTGCCGCCACAGTTCAACATGGCGTACGGTTGATGACTGGATCAAGCGCTGTTTGATGTCTCGTCGGGGGCGGGGGCCGCGGCGACAGCGGCAAAATGGGGAAACACTTCATCCGACTACGCCACATGACGCTGTTCTATTATAAACGATCGAAAGCGAAATCAGATCGAAATCCTTTGACAACATCGACAAGGCTAGCAAAAGGAGTATGTACGAAAAGAATAAGGAGGACAAAAAGGAGAAGGAAAGAGAAGAAGGAGGAGATAACGTCATCATAAGGAGAGAAACACGTCAATCGAATAAAAGAATCGATTCGACCAATCCAACGAAATCAACGAAATAATCAACATTGATCCAAACAAAAAAGCAACCCAGCCTCATCCTGACATCAGCTCTCGTGTGACCATTGACAGCTTTTCATAGAGCTTTAGTTCACTCAGTGTTTAGTTTTTTTTTTGTATACTAGAACTAAGTTGAAAAATTGACTAGGAGAAGGGAGAAGTAATTCAGGAGAAGTAGAAATGCATGTAGCAGCAGCGTTTTAGCCGTTGATGCACGCTTTGGGGCTAAAAAAGTTAACGGTTTAAGCGTTACTGTTTATCGGGCTGTCGTGTACGTGTGACCCTTCACCCTACTGGAAATGGCCGGTCATATCTTCCGAAGTTACTAGGCCGATCTTGTTGGGGTGGGGGGTACGCAGAAGACGGAGACAATGTGAAACGATAGAGAGAGAGGAGAGGGGAGCGTCAAGTTAAATGCTACAGAGGGAGACTCAGCTGCTGTTTATTAGGTAAGAAAAGCCGAAGCGGGGGTGCACATCTAAGAATGTAGGCATATGTACGATCGGACGGTCATATAAATGTCTTGGGGCGTCGAATCAAAACGGGGGCCTGCATTTAGACAACGCGTGTATATCAGCGATTCTGCAGCAATCTATATCCTTCGCGAATACAGCCGTCGGAGTCAGCGTCAAATCAGCATTATCCTTGTGGTTCTCTGCAGCCTCCTATTATATACAAATCATTATATAAAACATAACCGACTTTTGTTTTCGCAATTGCTGAACTCGTTTTTACAATAGCTGCCCAACTTTATTTATTAAAAATTTAGGGTCAATATGAGTTTTTACTCATCAGGCGCACCAGAAACGCACATCAGAAAATGCAAAAAGTTCTGAAGGTCTCAAAAGGGTCCAAAAACAATCTTCGACATAAAGTATGATATTTCCGGTTATAACAGATTCTTAATTTGTCCTGTCTGTACACATCCTGAAGAGAGCGTATACGCATCATTGATGAAGTAGAAAACAGAAGTAATGAATAATAAGCTTCAGGAAACTTTAACTGGACACGGCCTTGTACAGCTGATGCATGAATTAGCTTTAATGTGTTTTTTTTTTTTAATTGAAGTTATTATTTATTTAACTGAAGTTTTACTAGTTGAAGTTACCTTATTAATGGAGACAATAACCAACATTGTGCAAAATCTGTCATAATGGCATCGTGGCTTTTTTTTTGTCGTACTTTCTCTCGAGCTCCACCGGCGCTGTTTATCGAACAAACGATTGACAGAGAAGCTTCGCAAAAACATAATATAATAAGTGAAGGTCTTTTGTTCTGGTAAGCAAAAGTATAGCTTTAGACTTTATAGTCCTTTTAATTGAAAAATGGAATTATCAACCACGCCTTTTCTCCTATCCAGTCGCCTTGCACGTTCCGATTTTAGAACGGGTTCATTTTGTAACGCTAACCAGATCAGGCAACGAGATAGCGCTCAATCTGCGGAGGCAATACAATCAGAATAATGCCACAGCGTGAGGCGTGAGGCTACATAGGGCACCGCGATATGTATATCTTCTAGTATAGCATTTTCATTTTCGACCATCCCTGCATAAAATGTTCGCGGGCCTAGTGATGGAGTTCGGGGTTCCACGAAATGGCCCCACTTTTCTTGCATCGTAAACGAGGATGATGCACTTCGAATTCAATCGATTTCAACTAACACTAGGTAAACAAAAGTAGACACAATGGAGGCGTGACTAACTATGGGTTATTCTAGGTGTTTATTGCAGTTCGTTTATGTTCAGCCTCAAGAGTCTTTTATGAAGAGCTATCCCCGCATGAAGATACAGACAGACCCGCGCAATGTTAGCTCTGTCACCTTCAACCATCATCATAAGCACCTTCGTCGATTTTCTGTAAGGCTTTGATCTCGATGATAATTCGTGGGGTTAAGTGTTTGGAGCAGGACGAATTTCGGGAGTACTGTTACCTCATTGAGTTCTGAATGGAGGCACAGAATCGCGTAGTTAGTGGGCAGTTCAATATAACAACAGGGCGTGTATATTTGTACGTCCTGATCCATTTGGGCCTGTATTCGATTCCCATCTTGTCCTGTCATTGTATTATCCTTCGCGAAGCAAGGCCGGCTGAACGCGTAAAGGTTTTAAGAGACCCACAATAGATATCTGTGCGCAAGCGAAAGAACTTCACAAGGTGTTTTTGTTCAGTGTCATTCTGGTTGACAAGATAGGCTACCGTCCTTTTTGATTCATTCCAATATTGAATTAGAAAGCTAACACCATCCAGAATGCGCCCCCTGGTGTCGTATTGCGCAAGCCTTCAGTAGCCTTCAAGGGCTCGTCAGCTATCACAGGTCATGTTGATGTTATATAGAAATTTCTCAGAGGTTTCGAGGTCCGGCATTTACACGATTAGTTAGACGCTGTGATGGAGCACTTTTCGATAGTGAGCTCTGGTCTTTATTCTCAATAGCATAACTCTGTTGTATTGATCTTGAAGAAATCACTTGGAAATTATCATATCCTTATCGTTACTGAAAAGCAAAAATACTTCTCTTCTAATAGCCCAGCTAAGCGGAATAAAGGCAGTATCGATAAATAGGCTAAACCTGCAATGGAAACCAACGAACAGCATCCTGCTCAGGCGAACGGACGCTGCATAAGACTAAACACCTGAGAGTAATCCTCGGATTCTATTATAAAACCAACAGATTTTTGGATTACTGCGTTTAGATAGGCTGTCTCAGCGGTCGTCTGTACCAGCAAGTGTTAGCCATGTGTGTTGCACATGTTCGTAGAGAAAAGTAACAGTGCCGTCGAAATGTCTATGAGTCGAATATAAAAACAAAAAAAAAACAGTGATAAGGCCTGGGTTAGTGTCTACCGGATAGTAGGATTGGAAGGAAGATGCTGTTCTTTAGAGTAATCCTTTCTAGCTTGTTAGAATTATCGTGTTCACAAAGAATACGCTCGTCGTCTCAGAGCAGCTGACGAAACACTTTAATTCTTCGTTGACGCTCTATGTTAGTCTTGTTCTAAGTACATTTAAAAGAACTTCTAATCCAACAGGCACAAGTTATGCAGGCAGTAAACAATGCTTGACATCGTTAGCCATAAACTGTTTAGCTTATTTATATAACCACATCTCCAAACCGATCATTTTCCGTTCATAGAAATAGGAAATACCACTTCATGCAGAAAAATCACCGCAAAGGTGGCGGCTCGTACATTGCTAATTGTGGACAGAGTCGTAAGTTACCTGTTTCTGAAGCCTTAAACATATAATTTTAATGAAAGCACATCAAAGGAGGTTGAGCAAAAAACACTACCTTAAAAAACGTTTCCGATACAGTCGAACCATAAGAGCAACGATATGCTCCGTATTTTCCGTATGAACATGAATTGAAAACTTATATTTCGTCTGGTAAACAGCTTCTACTAATCTCACCCCGGGAAGCCCACCCATTAACAATGCGTGATATAACGACATTTAGGCAAGTCAAAAAATATGTTATTTTATTCTGTGTTTTATTGGGTTCTACACAGAGAAGTACATGTTAAACATACAATGGCATCTTTGACACTGTAAATTTCACACTTATGGGCCGACTAGTCCACAATCGTCCGAGCAGTATCAAACTAATTATCTTGGTCGTCGTGCAAAGCCAACAGCTTTTTCTCTAATCTTCTTACGGGACCATATTAAAACATTACATGTTCGTGGGCTGGAAGAAATTATACAATGCATACACTTAATCAGACATCTAGAACTAGATCGAAACGTTTAGTTATCTAAACAAGCCGCCCACACAGTTCTACGTGTGAGCAATAGCTGGAACGACGCGAGTTAATAACAACGGCAGTGTCGATCTCGTAGAGTTTTCTCTGTCGGACAAGTTAGGGCCTATCGTGCAATACTAAGGGGCCTATCGGTGCGTTCAAGACTATTTCACCGGAATCGCAGCTGTGATCCATTTGTATTGAAGCAACCTTCATGCCTCGGGTATCGATCACCCACCAACAGGTCGATAGTTTCTGTGGCGTAGACTAACAGCAGCTGATATCGAACACCCATTACATCGTCCGCTGTCGTCCCTAGGAACTAGGACACTAGTTCTCTAAAACTGCTCGAGTTCGTTTGGCCGATTCTTCATCTCTAGCTCTTACTTCGCCCGTTCTGCTTATCGGGTTACGGTGACAATTAAACAAATACAGATGGACTATTGTTGTTGTCGTCGGTGTCGCTGCGCTTCTTCCTGCCCCTACAACCGCCAAGTTTGCGAAATGAAAATGCAGTCGAAAACACGATTGACCATGGACGACAAATGCTCAAGATCAGAATGAGATAATATTTTTAGGATTGACGGTGCCGGTTCGCCTTGCATGCGCGCCTCCGAAGAAGATCGGCAAAACGGGGCGATGTCAGAAATTAACGAAGCTTCTAGATCCACTCCGACGGAACCCTCCCCATTCTGCAGAGATTCTTAGGGTTTAGGTGTGAAAACAAAGGACTCATCAAGCAATCTACGAGTTAGGAGCGAATCGTCAAGCGGTCCGACGAACGGTCGAGGTCTAAATGGACCTAACTACCACAAATACGTATAAGAATATTGTTTTTCATCACCGCCGTGAGACGATCATCCTTCTGTGGGTGAGATTTAGGGCACGATTAGGACGTCAATTGATCGAAAAGCTGATTCCCGATACAGCTGCCGATACAGGGCATTCAATCTAGCCTCAAATAATTTTCGAGAATTAAAGAACTTCTAGTTCCTCCAGCGTGAACGCACTGTTTGTCATTTGTTATTCGAGGAATCGATATGCAGCATCACTTGAGGCCGGCAAAGTATGAAAGACTCTATGTCTCGTTGGAAAAACCCCAAAAGATTCACGTGAAAAAAATTGTCACTCAACAGCTCGATCAGCGTTCGATGATTGCACCGCGAATTATGTTGCTGGTTAAAAAAGGGATTGTTTATAGGGCACGACACCCCTCAATACCGATTCCTCGGCAATGGGCAATGAAGCCCGTGATACCGCATTATTAGAATCTACGTCAACTTACTGCCCGCCGACAGCGACAGAGTTTCCGAGTATTTTTTTTTTTAACGACGATTAAACAGTGAGTAAATTACATGGACCGAACAATGAAATTCGTCTTAGAAACGATATATCTCTATACATGCTCTAGGCCGTAAGTCTAACCAAAATAAACCATACTGTCGCAATAACTAGGAAGTTCAAGTGGTATTATGTGTAACTGCTCTTGATCTTCAAGAGTGCACATATTGGACGCTGTGTAGAAGTTACAACGATGACGATGCTGGTGAACGTGCCGATAATGGACGGATGAGCTCTTCAAGTTGCGGACGTGTGTCTGTTATTACTGAGAACTACTTGATATCGCTTCTTCTTGCAGGTACCATATGCACAATTGGTTTGAAGTAGTGCTACATAAAGAGTATAGAACTGAAGTATCAACTTAATTTTCAAGTAGCATGTAGAATATGCAATCAGCACGCCCGAAGCGATATTAAGCCGTCAACTGGCCGACATTACTGAGTGGGTGGACGATGAGGTCAGCGCTGAAAAATAACCGACCGCGCGTTGGGTCTACTGAATCTCTCCAGTTCTCGGAAGTTGTTAAGTACTTGAACGATTCCCATACCTGCAAAGGCTTCGAGCATAACCAGCTGATCGCAGTAATCAGCCGTGTTCCTCTGTCATATCTGTGCACTGAAGTAATTGATGTCTATTACTTCGAGCTCAAAAACGAGCCTTCTATTAGAACAACTGCCATTCAAAGGGCTCCTTACTATCGTGGAACTGTTATCTTTGAATGAAGTCGATTAATGGATCTGCCAAGTGGAAATGATTACACACTCAACGCTGCCCACCGGTCCCTTCTCTGCTTTAGGCGTCTTAGGAACTCGCTTTATTAGTAGCGTGTAATTGTTGGATATAAGGATCTAAACGGGTTAATTTAGCAAATAACTTGGTTACTTATGCAGCCGTGTAAGACTATGTTTGTTAATCGGATTACGGTACTTCCGTTCAAGTTGAAGTTAAGTCATGTTTTTCAGTTTATCTGACGGCCATTTTCTGGAAAAGAAAAAAAAAATGAAAATATATTTATGTAGGCTGCAGATACGTTTCTGCTATGAACATAGCTTTTTTTTTTAAATTTTCATTTGATCAGCCTCAACCAGTAGTAGTAGTAGTAGTAGTAGTAGTAGTAGTAGTAGTAAGAGCTAGTGAATGTTTAATTAGTAACAGCTAGCCGTATCTGTTCTATACGCTAACGACAGGCAGGTCGCCTCGTAGAGGGGTAGCAGACTCTTCTTACATATACAGGTACAAGTGTACATGTAGCGAAGTCTTGTTCCAAAGCTTTACTATGCACGCCTAGTTTAGACGAGGACCCTCAACTTTCATGCATACAGGAGCTTCCATTGCATTGCATGCCATCTATATATTGTGTTGCCAATGGCGAACCAGGTACTCAGGCCAGTTTTTCCCTGATATACCGACTCTACCCAGCCGGCTGGCGTGCGGGTCAGACCAGGAATGGAGGCTGATCGGAAGCCGGATTGGGTGTCGGATGTCTTCGGGAGCGGTCTATGCCTTTCTGTAATACGCGTCCAATGTCGGCTTTAGCTTTGCGTTGCTATGGCAACTCATAGGGCGGAGCTTGCGATTGTCTTGCTCGTCCGAGGTAGTGTACACCCATCGCTTCATACAGACCGAGATCCCCATCCCCTATCGGTCCCCCAAATTCAACTTTCTTTACACACACACGGACACTCAGTCACCAGCCTTACCCCGCAACAGGGATTGCCCGCTCGCTCACTCGTCGCCGCTGTTTTCGCTTAGAGAGGGAGCGCGAGATCGAGTATACGAAGACGAGTATGGAGGTGAGTATTGCGAAGTAATGCTATCTTGCACTTACTTCGCTTGAGACTATAAACCATTTTGAATCGATATAAGAACAGAGCGCAATAGATTAATCAGACATACAAATCCGAAATAGAATAGAATAAACTTATTTACGCAAACAATAACAACTACGACTCTGATGCGCGATATTTTTGTCTACGAGTTGAGTTTGTTTAAATCGGCCGTCGTTCATTATTGATGCGTGCTCGATCTTCAGTGAGAAGCGCTACGAAGATTCGCAGCTTTAGGTTATGCTACGCAGCTCTTTTTTAGTAAAATTCGAAGTGCCACTAGGGTCATTAATTCATAGATAAACTATTACTATAGCCTTTCATTGCTGAAGAGGAAACTATATTTGCTCTGCTCGAAAGTACACTATCTTTGTAAAAAAGGACGATCGGGATTTTCTGAACTGTACAAATACGATGTCATTGGCGCAGAGAAGCTCATCATCGTCCGCAATTACGATCCTAACGCGTTTGACAGATAGAATCTGATTGAGCTTCGCTAGACAGTCAGACGCGTAGCGAACTGATTCAAAATTCTAGCAAAGAAATAGTCCTATCCGCGAATTACTTCTAGCAAGGACCAAGGCAAAAAAAGGCCGATCTCGTAATCGGTTTTCACGAACCAGCACTGTGGCATTCGATGTTAGTCACCTTCGAGAGTGCACTATGGACTACGTAACAATGATAATGTGACGATATATGGATTGGATAAGGCCTAAGTGTAAAGCTATTATACAAACCCGCTCCACAGGTTCAAGGGTTTTATCTAAGATACACATCTAGAGTGAGGTAAGGGATAACGGTTTAGAGAAAAAGGACTGTTCTCAACCGTACTAGATACTCGAACGTACATTTAAAAGATGTCTGCGTGTCCAAACGTCTAGATGCCTCCAAACTAAAAAGAGACGACGACGACACTGGTAAGGACCTAGATTGCGCAAGCAAATCATCACTACTGTAATTATAGGTCATGTACTATTGCTGGCAAAAGATTATTTGACCAGGCCTTGTCCTTTTTAATTTATCTACGGGAGTATACATTGATCCCGGTGCCATTATTCACAAGACTAGTTCTATAATTTCCGCTCTATAGGCTGCCCACCTTAAATTTTTTTAGAAATTAAAAAATCAACGCTGAACAAATCAATGTCGGTAAGCTCTCTCCCTTCTATAAATAGAAATCTATCTACCGAGAAAGTCTGGGTCGTGTCGGTAGAATCACGTTATGCTGATGGTGTTCAAGATAGTTTTTTCAAAGACTATTAAGACTATCATTAGGCATATTATTGACCTTCATTTAAGACTGTTATTGACGTTGTATTGCTTCACATAGAAGTCGGACTCAAAACTACTATCTCTACAGATCGATCAGAGTCTACCTAACGGTAACCCCTATAAGGAACAACTATTAACTAGGCCAGATCACCAATAAAATTAATTTTAGCCTACAATCACGAGGGAATATTTGTTACCGTTAACCTAATAATAAACGAGCTGGCTAGAAGTTCTTCTTGACGTCTGCCATACTTTGAATTTGTCCTTGAAAATGAGCTATGCATTTCAGCCAAGGTAATATGCTCTGAAAAATGGGTTTGTCAATGGGCTGGTGGAGATGACAGGGCATTCCTCTAACGGAAAAGTTAATTTCGACTGAAGAAGAACAAAACTCTATAGAAAAATACTATTGACTAACAATTGCCGGAATTCGTTCTAAGAAGGTCAAGGGTGATAAAAGTGAACAAAATATCGATATGCTTTTGTAATATTTTTCATTGAAAATCGATTGGACAAACGTACGTTTATGTAACTGTGGGAGATATTCGGGAAGATAAGGACATGTAATGCTCTTGTGTTAAGTAAACCACAGAGATTGGGATACCGATTATGTCGTTTAGCTGCGGCATGTCGCTATGTAAGCTTAGATGAACGGGAGATATATTATAAGGACTCACAGGCCGGTCTATTGCAAGGGAATATAACGTCTCTGTCCGACGACAGACGTGGGGTAGAGCGACTAGTCCCAGGTCGTATGAGGTTTTCCCCATCTCCATTCACTTTTTCTTCTCTACACAGCTTGGACAGACAACGGTTTTCATGGGAAGGATAGCAACTGCTCGGAGAGCAGGGAAAGTGGGTGGGTAATTCTGAGTCACAGGGATTGGCGCAGCGGGGGGCATCGGGCCAACCAGCAGTCGACTTTGTCCGATTTGGGACCACAAGCTGAGGGGGCGCATGAGCAGATCGAGCAGACGACAAAGGCGACCGTCAGCTCAGTTGCGAAATCGGAGCAAGTGGGGTTTTGCGAGGCAACCAACTTGGGTATTGGGCTAAGGAAGAAAACTGACATGGCACAGTCTGGCTCTCAGAGACAGTACTAGCAGCCGCGCTGCGGGGTTGCCAAAGAACGAGGGAATAGGCGAGGAAAGTTAAGGGGCACAGGGTGTGGGCACCATCGACGAGTGAGATACAAAGGAATTGAATAGGGGCCCAAAGGTAGAGCAAGAGACAAGTCGGGTGTGCAGTCGCACTACATGATTCTTTTAGGTGCATCGGGTGGAAGTGTCGACTAAGGTTGAAGTCGGCCGGGGCGTAAGCGAGGAAAATGATGGCCTTACGAGGGTGCAGAATGCAGAGGTCTTCGAGGCGACGAAGCAATACGGAAGAATAGGCCACCCGCCCATCATTTGCTCTGACTGTTCTACTACCGGGAGGAAAGCGCAGGCAAAGACCACATCTAGATTGAGTGGAGGGACTTAAACAGGAAGCTTGGCCCTCGGGAAGTAGACGGGATCGACTACGAAATGCGCCCCTTTCTCCATATCCTCTCCATGGAAGTGGGCAGAGAACAGCGAATGAGGGAAAATAGAGATCTATCTACCGAGTCAGTAAGACATAACGGGAGATCGACTAAGCAAAGTGTCCCGACCGGCGGCACCGGCTGCAGGGGCATAAGGATGTATCTTTAAGCACTCCCCTCTGGGAGAACGTAATCGAGCAGTAGCTAGAATGATAATATTGTACACCCGTGCATTAAACACTGTAGAGGTATACGAAAAAGTCTTGTCGTAGCGGCGCAGATACAAAAACGTCAACAAACACTTTAATACAGCAACTGTCGTTGGAAGGTTTGGCTACTTTATCATAGCGATTTACCTCAGGATTTTGAGTACTAAAATAATCATTCAAACAGGATAACAGAAGGTCTTACTAAAATTGACTTTAACATTTAATTGAATAAACTACTGGCCCTTCTGTACGCTAGACTGACTGTTCAAGTTGAAATAATTTGCAATCTTTTATGAATGATGCCATACTGTAGATTTCTCGTATTTTATTCGGAACTGAACTCACGCGCCTCAACGACATCATGCACGCGTGACCTGCATAGAGAACATTAGCCCAATCAAAAAGAATACGAATTCGTAATGTAAATCTATTGCAGTAAACATTGCGACGTCCGATGGTGATGTTTTCCAACCAAGACCCTTTGTTACTCTTCGTGCAGTACTTCAAGGTGAATATATAGCTCCGCATTGGACGACGTTTTAAAATGAATGGATTCTGTACTCACAGATTTTGATTGTTAGGCTGAATGCTTAAGGCGAAACCGAAATTCTCGCTTAATGTAGGAGGGGCGCACTGTTCACCAAGAGAATACACCTTTAACTATAGAAAGGCCATGCAATTTTCCACTACTTGTTGAATTTCCGACGCTATTCTTTAAAGCGTTATACATATGAAGTCAAATGCCTTATAGGCGGTCGTCTTTACTAATCCCATCTGAGTAACGTTCACTCTGATGCCTTAAGACTGGAAATGGGAAGGTGAGGGACGTCACAGTGATTGAACAGACTTTCGTAATTTTCTATTCAGTCGACGTCGTTTCCGCAAGCAGGAGTGGACCCAATCAGTATAAACGTTTCTCTTTTGTTATCTGACCTCGAAAGGAAATGGTCACCCTTCGCTCACTAAGGTTCAGGATTCTTCCGTTCTATTATACGGAGCGCTTAATCGACAGTATCTGGACCCAGTGGGCGTCAACACTCGATCTTTGCGATAATGGCCTGCCCCACACACGGACGACATCGGCCCACTTTTAGCTATGGACGCTAAGGCCTATGAACCTATTTATTTGTCATTGGACGCGACCCAGTTTTATCTGGTTACTTTTCCCAATTTTGTCTAAAGCTATTTTGACCTTCTCGGCTTGAACCCAAGTTTTGAACCCGAACTCGTTGCAATTGCTCCATTACCGTGTTGGACCACCCCTATTATCCTATTGTAGTTATTCAGCACTGTGGGCCCATGGCAGGTCCTATACTCCTGGGTCAATTATTCCGTTCTATTGCAAGCCGTTATTATGCCAGCATTGAGCTTTTGTTGTTATTCCGCTATGGTAAAATGGAACTGACCCCAATTCTCGAAATTGGACGCAAATATATTCACCGCCTACAGTACCACCTAACAAAAGCGACCCATGTAATAACCCCGATATGCACTAGAAGTTTTCAACGATTTCCTGAAGCAAACATGTCCGAGTCTACGGCAGAGCATCAGACAAATCCTTGTCAACTTGATTTTGCGCTTACTGTGTTGAACTCGAAACCTCTGTAACCTTTGATCTGAAACATCTTTCAACTTCATTCTCGAGAAGACGTTCTCTAATTTAAGAAAAAGCTCCTCACATTTTCACGTGTCGTTTTCGTCAAGACTGCTCCATTTTAAAGATATCGGTGTTAAAAATCACTTTAAGAAATATAATGAACAGCGGTAGTTAAACGGTAAAAACGGTTGTGCAACCAACTAAAATAGTAATATTTTCGATTTAAGACGTATAAGGCAACATAGGACATAGATTTACCACTAAAATGCTGCAGAGAAAAATCGGTCCCGGGTGAGGTCAATACTTACTCATTAATATCATACAACTCTTATTTTTTTCGTTTACGTTATGGTTGGTTATATGAGGAGAAACACGGTTTCTACCGTGTCTCCCTACTGCCAAGGTGTCACTACCAGCAGACGTCTATACCATTAAATTTTCTGAATAGTTTTTTTTTTTTAGGAGAAGCAAAAAGTAGGACTAGTGCGGCAATTTCTTTCTTTCGAAAGGGTAGTTAAATTTACGTTAGACTAATAATAAATAGAAATCAATAATTTTATTATGTTTATCCCACAGAACTCAGAAGATCTAGTATCTTCACCGCCATCTATAGAGATTATCCGAGTACTCGTTGTTTACAACACTGCTTGCGCACTTTTTATGCGAAACATGCACACGTGTGCTGGAATACTATTCCGTTGTTCTGGTTACTTTTTTGAACACACTGAGTGCGTCGCGCGAATGGATGAATCGTAGCCATGTTTATATCATTGTTTATTTTCGTATCCTTTCATTTTTTTTCTATTATAAAACAGGTAGACTTCATAATAACGCACTTATAGCATTTTTACTACACTTCTTTGTTAGGCCTCATTCATACAATGAACATTTTTAACGGACAACTTCGTTTTTTTTTTTTTTTTGCAGTGCTAGCATATATAGCTCATCAACAACGTGGCATTTGCTGTTGATGATGTGCTGGTCCCCCATGCTTTCATATGGACATAAGGTTCATCAAGTTCAAGCATCAGCCATTACAACAATATAGTGAACCATCACGCCTATGCTGATCGCTTTGTGGCAGGTAAGCACCTCATTTTTGTCTTTCACGAGCGTTTTTATGAGGTAAGAGGTACGCACCACTATGCGTCCGCTGCGTGGCGTGGTTCGAGGTGTTGAATAGCGAATGGCGTGCAGCGTCTCCTCAAGAAGCGGACCGGTCCACACTCAAGGAAGAAATTTAGGAACTACTCCCGTGTTGGAAACCCCTTAAGCTAAGGCCAAAGTCCAGTAAGTAGAACGACACACAGTTTGCTATATACGGCTGTTCATCATGGTGTTCCCTACTTTACGCCAGCCACAAGGAGTCCTCATCAGTGCCCTTAAAGAGTTTGGACCCTTGGCCCCATGTGAAACACGAGGTTCTCGGGTTGCCTCTGCGGCAGCTTTGTAGCGATAACAACAACCACGACGACAGCAGCTACACATTCTGTGTTCATGAAGCAAAGTGCATGAAGTGCGTTGAAGAAAAAGGACGAAAAGGACAAAACCGGTAAAGCCGAATGAGCAGCAGTGCAGTAAGCCACCTGTGGTTAGCGGGGTGAGAATGAGACAGGACATAGGGCCGCTGCTGGTAAGCGGCAACGGGAGGTTACAATGAACGGTACGTGAGCAGCTGCAGTGTACAAAACGATGTACCTAAGAGCAAAGCGTGCAAAACGGAAGTAAAGCCTCTGAATAACGCTAGAGTTGGGAGAGAAAGGACAAGGTTTGGCTGTGGCCCAGTTCCTGGATGAACATTTGGGTAAAAACGGCGTCAAAACAATGAAAGATAAAAGACAATAGAGGGCCAGTGATAAGAGGTGGGAGGTATTCGCTATTGGGACAATGTAAGTTGTAGAGAGTTTCTGTGAAACTGCGCCATTCCTAAATCGCAAATCGGCGGGTTAGAATTTTTGTTTTTGTATCTGCAAGTTCATCATCGTCATTTTACCTTAACTTACTTACCGAAACCATTTGTTTGTAAGATGCTATGGGCCAATTTAAAATATAATCACTCAAATGATATAGCTTTCCGTGTCTGTGCTGTGATCTGACAGTTGATATAGGTTTGCAGTTAGGTACTGCAAAAGTAACTGTGCAATGGTTAGGTTAGAGCTAATTAACATTTACAACTGTTCTGCTTGAGTCGTGAAGTGTTATTGAGAAACTCCATCTAAACTGGAATAGGCATAGAAAGTTTACTGGCACCAATCAGTTTTCGAGCTTTCCTCTTGCATAATTTTATTATTGCTAATATGTCATATAATAGCTCCTTTTGCCTTAAGTTCCTTAAGGCTATTCCACACTTTATCCAGTCCTGTAAATATCGCGACCATCTATGACTTTTAACAATTATAGTATGTTGTTGTTCTGCACATATACTAGATTTCATTATGGTAGGATTATTTACGACATTTTTTTTTTTCGTTTTATGTGTTGAGCCATCCAACTTGTCACTAAACAAATCCATGAAATGCAAATGTACCGACTGATTGCCAAAGTAGTTATCATTAGAAGTTACTCCCCCGAACGTTCATGGATAGAATGACTAAGGCAGATCCTTTCTCCTTAGTAATTTTCTTTATTTTTTTCTCTCTAGTTTTCACTTGATCAAAATTGCTTTATAAATTGTCCTGCCTGGAAGCAATATCTGTTGATGATGCGTATTGTGTACACACCGTACTTACCCCAGGCTAATTGTTGTTTAAAGCCAGTGCTTAACAGATTATTTACGGCAATGAATGGACGGAGACTGTTTTTTTTTTTACTTGAACTATTGTGATCTAGCCCCTCTGTCCCAGAATGCTGACTGCTGTTTGGATTCGTACATTAGAATCGTTCATTTGTTACTGCAAGGACATTAAAATGCTTCATCAGTGTTATTTTAGGCTCAGGCTGCATACTGAAACGCTACTGCCTTTTCTAGCGCAGAAACCTTGAATGTTGATATAAGCATGCATTGGTGCAGTAGTATGTGCTCGCTCAATGCGTCGCGCTTTCTCAGCCTACTTCAGTGTTCCATACCTCCATATCTCCCTGTGAGATGTTCCACTTGCGGCCACACACGGATTTGTTGAGTTTACTCGTGCTCTATCGCGGTGCTCCACGATGGATCGGTAGGGCTTTTTTTTGTAAAAGCCTTGGAGATTGTATACCAGCGCACAATTCAATTGGTGGTTTGTCAGTGTCAGGTCGAACACCTTCGCGCGCCACAGCGATCGTCCGGTGCCCATTCTCGACCCCAGCTATTTCTCGCCTCTCTCACTCGGTATCGCGGCCTCTTGAGAGAAGAGGACTGACTTTGTCGGTTCCGGCGCCCGCTGTCGGCGTCGCTTGACTCCATCATAGGCAATTCTTGATTATGACTGGTACTAGCCGTGGCGTAAGCCCACATCACGAAGCTTAGCCAGAGAAGTGGTTGCTGGCGTTGCATTTCTCGCCTCTCTCTCTCTCTCTCTCTCCCTCCCTCTCCCTGCTCCCCCCGGTCACCCGTCGGCAGTCCCCTGCTCTCGGGAGCAACGATTCACCACACCTCTTCTAACTACATTGCGACTTCAAGTGCGAGCCTGTTCTCGGCTCTTAGCAGACGAGTCCGATATGAGGTATGAGGTGTGGGCTCTACCAGCTCTACACATATACAGGAGATAAAGCCGTACTTTGCCTTGGGCGGAGTTTGCCTGGCGCACTCGGTGATGGGAGGCGCTTAGCGGCCAGCGTGCGGGCCCGTGATCAGACGACAGCGACGACATATGGGCCCTATCTTGGGCTGGTGGGTTGCGTTGCACTGTCCCGACCTACGTGTCTTTCATCGATGCTGAGAGTCATACCTATGCTATTTTAACGAGTGTCATTTACGGAACCTTTATGCATATATACACAGAGACGCACACAAAAACGAACTAGAAAGACACAGCGACTGGTTTTATTCGTCAGCACAAACCCTGCATCACTTACAAGGATTGGATTTCACTTTCATGTTTTAGGTTCTGTACAGTGCCGTCGTGCAGGCGCATGATAGGTCTGTTTGTTGGCTTGTAGGATTCAGCAACTGGGGATTGAACAGGCATCGGTGCCACTCCGGTTATCTTCATCGAAGACATGTTGCAAGTTCGTTGGTTCATGTCGAAGCTCGGGTAACCGAAGCCACCCGCTTGTTTCAGTTTAGCGGTATATATATTCCTAAAGGTGTAGATATAAACAATATGTGTGCACTCTAATAGGACTGAGTGTTGTCACACGCAGTCGTTGAGAAGATTTTTATAAACAAGGGCTTAGTATACCGTAACCAGCTGCTCGAAGATTCGTCCTGTTCCATGATGCGGAGGTAGCGGAAGAGCCCTAAATAAAATAGCATGAATGAAATTAAAAAGATTAAATAGTATGAAAAAGTAATAGCCAAGCTTCTTTCACTGTTCTACAATATGTCGGTTACACTTTTTAGTTGAATAAATACGGTGCAGTAGCTGTTTAACGTTCTTCATGTCTCAGATTATAAGGTAGTGAAATTATAGAGATAGTGCTTGTTAATAATAATGTTTGATAACTTTCATCTTTAACAGCGAAGAATAAACCCAAGTCAAATTGATCGTATCCTTCTTGCCTTCCACTTTCTTCTTCTTCTTCTTCTTGTCAATCTGTACGAACTCTTCTCTTTTTGTTACCAATGGATGTCAAAAAAAAACCTATATTCCTTTGACGACCACTGAACAAAGCCATTCGGGTCTACTCGGTTTTCAGCCGATATTAGTTCGAGCCAAACACTCTGCCCGTTCGTATACATCGAACGTAAAATAATTTGCTACGTAAGGCTTTTAGGACTGATACCGTAATCCGTATGGACCCACATTTACGTTAGTGCAACTCCTGTTTGTACCCCGCTGCCGAAAACCTTAAGAAGCGATGAACGGTGTACCGTAAGTGCGGTAGTACCCGAAAGGGATAGAGTTCGCACAACGATTACAGGGCGCTGTAGACGACTGCCATAGAGAAATTGTTTACGGTGAGACGGCAATGGATGAATTTACTGAAAATACGACTGTCGCCGATCAACTTTACGACAAAGGGCTGTGTCAGTTAATTCATAATTCGAAGTCTCCGTTGGCGTCGTGAACGAATCTAATAGCTACTTTGTCTTAAGTACTAAAGAGACAACGGAATGTTGCAGGGATAGAAACTTGGTGACCTTTTTTTACGGCCCGCACCCGGGAAAGAGGGGGAAAAGCATGAAAGAACATACAAAGTGCGCCAATTTTTGTTCGTGAATTAAAAAAATTATTTGATTATAAATAGGATGGACGCGTACGACTAAATGGCTACGAACAAGTGAGTCGGCCATGGTGGAATCACCTCCTTGTACGCTTTGCCATGTTGATAAAATTGATTCTGTCGAAAGTGATAAGCTACATAAATCGCTTCGGTTAATTATATTACTATATAAACACGAATTTCTAAGGTCTAACGCTGATCGTTACTTCGTTGGTCAGTACAGGAACTGCCTTCAGAATAGGGGAAAAAATTACCTCTGGGCGACGTTAACTGGCTTTGAACCAGACGTAGCCTTGGTGAGCCTTAAGTATTTCACTTTAGGTTATATTTTTAAAACGGTACTGAGCACATCAGTATGTGATCGACTTGATTTCGATTTTTTTCAAAATCAGCTATGGGTAACACGCCAAAATTGAACCCCACAGGCGATATTTCTTAATTTTCTAACGCAATTTTATGAAGAACTGCAGGTGTTTAATCGATGTGAAGTATAAGGTACTCATCGTACGAGCAATAGTCATAAGCTAACGTCAAAGAGAGGGGCTCCGATAATTATAGCTTGATTGTTCTTCGAAAAATCAATTTTCTTTTAAAAAGCTTTCAACGCACACAATCTGCCTAAACAACCAGTACGGCGAACGATAGGTTAACATCGGCAGAACTGTAAAGTTAACCTACCACGGCCAGTTATTAGACGACCGATAACACTGCCGTCGGATGGTAACTGGCTACCCCCCAGCTCTCTCTATGTATATATATTTTTTTTTGGTTCAGTTTATTCGATCAACATTTGCTTGTTCACAATTGTTCATTTGTGACGCTGAAAGCCATTGTGCGATTGATTCGGGTTATTTTCGCTATAAATTACTTGCGATGTACACCACGACTTCGCGTGGTGCCTATGGCTAATAGTAACAATGTTGTTGCTCCTGTTATAAACGAGTTTCATTCTGTATATTTTTCGAGCGAGTGCGTCGTCGGGCGACACTCTATCGCTGATAAGCGATCCGTGCGCGTCGTCACTGGCACCGTCACCACTGAACGGACAACGGAAGTAACGATCGACTCAAGCGTTCCTGAACGCTTTGACATTCGTTGTTTCCGTGGCCCAATGGAACCAGAGCTCTTTGCGCTAGCCACATTTTTACGCGGCGTTCACCTGGGAGATTCACGGATGAGTGTTAGCGATGATGGCAAGTTTAGCATTGTAAAACGACTGAAAAAATAAAATTCAATAGCAAAACACGGTGCTGAATGGTCCAAGCGAACGAAGGACAGACGCGGGAGCAGACAAAGAACACAAAATCTAATAGCAAAAGCCCGCACCAACCACCATTGCCACCGGTACCGCTATTATTTTGTCGAGCTGATGGCACTAACAACGGCAGTAAAGAAAAAAAAATAACACGAAAATAATGAGTGGTCGGTCAAGCTACGGTGACCGACAGTGGCACCAAACAGATTTCTGATTTCCTCTTCCACGGGAAGGACAAGCAAAAGCACCAAGAGAAACCGGGCAGGGGGAGGGGGGTTATAGGGTAGAGAGAAAATTAAGCTTCACTCGCGTCAATTTTACGGGCGGCGCGTCGTCGCGCCGACGCTCAGCGCATGCACAGATGCGGCAGACGCAGCAGAAAGAACAAGGCCTGAGGGAGGAACACTCGCTGCTGCTGCTGCTGCTGTTTGTCAACAATAATGCATCTTTCTGCGAGCGTGCGTCCGTGTGTCATGACGATGACGCTACAGCAAGATAAACTGAGCAGCTATCGACTGTTCGAAGAGTCGGCGGTACTTCTCCACGCTGTACGGCCAGGTCTTAGTCGGCCATTTCAGATGCCTGACTGCTGTGTTGTGCTCGTTTACAGTGTCGCGGTCGGGCGCTATTTCTGCTAACGCCACTAGGCCCGCCAGATCCACGTGGAACTTACGGAGCGCGTGCCGTAACCGAAATATAGCCGTAAAGACAAAGCCGCAGCTCGCGACCGCCGACGTAAAGAACAACTAGGAACTCCCGTGGAGCTTTTGTGCTTCTAGCGTTGTTAAATTTTGAGACGCGTTGAAACATTCTGAACCGGCTCTGATCTCGCCTCGGCCGTACGTATCACTGGCGTGCTGCTCATACAGGCTTTATGGAGATATAATCATTATCTTGCTGAGCTAACTACAGGATAACTACAAGACCCAGCGACCCACCACTGCGAAACAAACAGGGCAGCTCTGATGCCACGTCTTCGCTAGGTAATGCGACGGCAACCGACAAATAGTTCGGGGAAAAATTAGTAAGCGAGCTAGAGAATGTTATAGATATAGATGTTCATAATTTATCGGCGTCGACGAGCAGCGGATTCCACGCGAAACATCTGATGATATGATATGATAACAGCTTTGATCTTCGACAGAAAAATATTTTAATTTGCTTTTGTTTTTCCTTTTTAATAAAGTATCTTTTTAAGTTTTCTTTTTAATAAAGCTGACTGAGGCTCACAAATTTGTTCTTTTGCCTGGCGCTATAAGTTACGGTCACGATAGTAGTACATCTAGTGACTAGTTCAACTAATTGCAGGGGATAAAGAGATCAGCTTTGTTGTGATCAGCAGTTGTAGCAGCAAACAATTATAAAATACTTACGGGGCCTTTAGCCACTCCATTTTGCGTCTCTATGCATCTTGCAGCCATTGCATTCCGTATTCAGGAGGGAACGTATACGGGACGTTACGATGTGGGTAGTTTCACAGCTCCCGATATTCGTGGCGTTTGATTGCGACTCATTGATAGAGAATGGAGCTCCCCAGTCGCGAAGTTCGTTCGTATACGATAGATCAAAACACAAATACACGTCCGCATTCCTGTCTGATATTTTACAATGATCGCGAGACATTTTTAATCTCTGCCAGCAATCGTTCCTCCACTAAAAAATGATTTCTTTAGGAATAGCGTGCAGCTCAAGGTGCCTTCAATTGGAAGGTACAGCTCCAGTCTTAGACCTTAAAAATAGTAACGTTAGCACATAGGATTTTACTAAAAAAAGCGAAACGAAATAAATAAATAGGATAAATACGTTCTAATGTAAAGACAAAGTGCTTCCATTAAAATTCTATCATAGAATATGAGTGTATTTCATCTGGATTATTCTACTTATATACTGTATTATACGGAATACTTAACTTTATAGGGCATAAACAGGGACCCGATGAACTTCCTTCTAGCCCGCTCTAGGGAATAGTATCCTTACATAATCGTAGTAATCCCATTTAAGGCAAGACATAGCATAGATAATATGTGATTTAAGTACATAAGCCAATACCCATCATTGATGTTAGCAAAAATCTAGCTATTTAGCAACTACGAGACTGTCAGTATTACGTCCTACTACACGCCAATGCAGCTTACGTGAGTAACAAACATCTTGCTGCGGCCTGGATAGTCAATTTCTGCACCCGTCTACTTTAGCAATGGGGTCTCTGAGGAGTCTCCATGCAAACTAACTGTTGTTTCTCTTAGGACGTGGCAGGTCGTCCGCTACCTTTGTTTCGCCACCGACAAATAATGATCACAGCATAACCGATACACGCCTGACTATCACGTCCAGGGCCTTGTTGGCCAAATGATATAACCCTTCCAATAATGGAACAGTCGTGCATAGCCATCGCATGCAGAAGCTAAAATCTTGGCTGATTAGTATTCTCACAACCTCTGAAGTTATATTTTCTCGCTGATTGTTTCGCGCGCCAGACGCACCTCTCACCTTTGAGCCACTACAATAGATGAAAAAAAAGGCCAGACAACGATCTTGACTGCAATAGAGGCACCAAACAACTGACCGAGCGAAGCAAACACGTAATCGTCGAACAGCCGCCATTTAAACTAGCTCCTCGGAGTACGAGTGCAACGTGAGTGGAGTTCGAATCGTCCCCTTACTACCGCCTAGCACTACTACTTGCTTTTCCAGTTGGGTGGACCTCTTTCGGAAACCTCTTTCTGTTTCGCCGTTTGACCATCTCGTCATATACTTCCAGTTCGTCTAGCTACATAGAGCAGTACCCTACAGTATTCCCTCCCCTTTATCTCTTAGATACACTTATACAAATGTATTCGTACACATCGATCTAGGTGCGCCCACTATCGCGCCCACTTGAACAGATGAAGCACATACGAGTAGACACGAATGCAGTCGTGTGATTTCGATCACACGCCCCATTGCACCAATAAAGCGAAACGACGTGCCTTCAGCTTCGCCGGACATGCGGAGACAGTAAGTGGAAGAAGAAGTGAACGGTGCGTTTGTTACTCTGGCGCTTATTTGCTCGTTTGTTGTTATTTGTTCAATTGTAGAAGGCTGCGGCATTGGCACATTTTGGCAAGGCGGCGACGATACAATGATAACTGGTTTAGTTGAGGTGGTTCAGCAACAGGACGCTGTTGACCGATGCGAGCGAGAATTGACAACATGATCAATATTGCAGCTACGATTGTGTAATAATCCATAGTACAGCTGACTCCTATAGCGCAGCCTGATTGATGTGGTGCTTTTGCTCTCCATCCTCCCACCCCGTCCACTCTGCATGAAGGCATCATCTGGTCTACGTGACGCCGGGATAGAATGGATAACTAGGCAAGGTCTAGGTTTCACGCCCGCCCATTCGACCTTTCAGAGACTACGTGATGTGAGGTGTGCGTGATGCATAATTGGTTTGTTGACGCATTCAGCTGTCTGATGTGGCGGCCTACGATGCGGAGGGGCATTGATTCGCCGATCGAAGCAACGGCCAGTTCCTTTGAGTAGCGCCAAGACTATCTCGCCGCATTTGCCCCGTCTCACCACTGTGTGACGCCATATTCCATACGTAGAGCCCTAGACAAGAGGGCCTAGTAAGGAGAGTGAATTTTGGGGCTAGCACCGGTATATATATTGTGTATGTATGTAGAATTGTAAGAGATATATGAGGCTCTCGATGGAGCGGCTTCCGTAATAGGCAGATGATTCTATTGGGTTACGTACGCTTTGCTACTCCCATTCAAATTGAGTCAAGGTTGACTAGGTTTGAAGCCGTCTTTTTAGAAATAGCTTTTTCAAAGCAGCATCATTCAGTTTGTCGCAAAACCCTGGGGCGTGGTAGTCTCGAACACCTCTCTGTACACCTCCACTATAGGCTGCTTCGCGCACTGCTACCCAGAACAAAAATTGAATTTCTACATGACAATGAGGGATTGTATATGGAGTCATTATGTCTGCCTAAATCGGTCGCTCGCATTTTCACACAGGCAGTCATCGATGACACTACTTTTCCCATTGTATAGCCTAGTGTGAACCATATTACGGGTCCCTATACCATTCATAGTAATCAATAGCAACACATAACTTTCTTTACTTTTAAGCGTTTCATGAGGTGAAGATAGTGTAAAGTGACTATTTGTTGTCGACACTTGAACGACGTTTGTGAACGACGGTGGAGAAGAACCTTTGCAAATTTTCGCATAATACAAGCTAGGCTAGAAGCTGCACGTTGAAGCCTATTCAACATAAACAACACTGATAGACGATATGTACGAACAAGGCTCCAGTTTAACCTCTGCTGAAGGGGAGTGAAAAAGTGTGTCAGCTGTACGTTGTTGCTGTGCTGTTAATAGTGGGCACGTGACTGAGAAGACCGGTTGGGTCCTTGCGTGTACCTTTCAGAGCGCTTCCTCGTAAGGCGGCCAGCGGTCGGTGATTCCCTGGCAGCGGGCAGCGGGTGAGCACTAAGCACGTGACACTGTTGGATCAACAACTTTAAGGCGGAGACAGTGAATCCTACTGAAAGCCTGATTTGCACAGCGAACTTATTCCATGCTTAATGCATAGACAAATATAGTAACATGTAGAGAGAATAAATGACGCTAAATAAATGTTTTCATAGTTCCCTAAAAATTTCCATCTGAAAATGTAACCGTTGCCGCTTCTTCCTGAGTTTATTTAGATGCATGGTACGTTAGGTGGGTGTCAAACGCAAGTAGTGGAAAGGGGTAACTTCCACGACTGGTCAATATGAACGGACGCCTAGTTGTTCTCAGCTAAGGAGCACTACTGGATAACAATATCTGTGCTACATCTACGAGAACCGCAAACCCGTCGTACATGGTGAGATCATTATGAAACGTGTTCTCGGAAAAAATTGTCAGCAGTCGAAAAGTTCCTTCAAATGTTGACCAACATGTACGCGAAAAACGTACGTCTGAAATTGTGAGATCAATACTTGATAGACATCGTAGGTTATTTTGTGTCTTGAGTTAGTATCACACGTTTGTACTACCATTCAATGGAATGTTATTACTGATCCACATGATAATGGCAACGGGACACGATTTTGTGACAAACTGGAGGATAATTTGATTCAGTTAAGGAAACAAGGGCGAAGCTGACCGCTGTCGCTCTATAGTCTCTACCGCCTTCCACTAGTCAGGACACGTGACGCTCTCGTGACGCGTGCGCCCTTCGCCAGCTCCCGTTCGAGCAACGATTGTAACGAAAGGCGCAACTTGTCACTGACGCAGGGCGTCGAGTGTGCCGCTACCTGACTATTGTCATAATCGGGATATAGGAGTTAGATGAATACCCCAACGGAGATACACTTCTTTAGGAGCGACATCATACGGACTCCATTGGTACCTCGACTTTTTCATTTCAGCCTGATATCACCTTCTATACTTAGTTCAATGCATAGACTAGGAATAGCGCTGGACTCGTGTTGCCATAACGCGTGCACGCCAAATCCCCCAAACAATACAACATAGATCGTAGAAGCCGCGTTCGCATGTATGCACAACCCTACGCCATCAATGATGTCTTCAGTGGGCGATTTTTAACGACGCTGCTTCAGTCAGTATATGGAGATATCGCGCATGAAGGCGCCACATAAGTCATAGGTCTGGAACCCCGGAGTGTAGCGATCAAGGGGAAATCCTTCAAAATAGGGAACATAGGGAAAAAGTCCCTGAGACAGATGAGTCAAATTATGGAGATGTCAAAACAATTGCAGCTGAGCTGTTAAGACTTCTGGTAATGAGCAAGTTCGGAGTCTCGCCTGAGAGGGAAGTGACATGGCGCCAACAACTCGAGGAGAATATCTGATCACTGATGAACTTCTGAAAACTAAGCAGAACTTTTCGTAGTACCTTCTCGGTTAAATAATACATTCCCATCTATGTGCGCACCATTCGTCATATACCCGTTTATGTCAAGCGGAACATATCTACTCATTGTAAGAGACCTATTATAATTGGGTCTTCCCATATGTCTTCATGTTTTGCGCACGCAATATCATCGTTGTGTTGCCATTGTGAATTCTGCATGACAAATCATACGGCGTTGTCATAAATCGAGAGAAGGCCAGGAGCCAATGTTGGGTCAAGGGCGAAAAGCTATTTAGGGAAGGTTACAAGGCTCTACGACGTCTGTTTCCTATATTGAATAGGTTATGGGGGATACTGAGAGAAAATAAAGTCGATAAGTCGGAAACCTTTGTGACGAGTTGAAACTTGATTTCTGGCATCGGAAGAGTGTAGATTTTTGTCTAATTAAATAGCGCAGAAAGGAAATGTGGTATTCGATAATTCTACAGCCGCCGCCCCATGCAACATCTCTGGCTGATAACATGCTAGTTCTTAAGCTATTTCTAAATTTTAATTATCATGTTACAAAACTACTAAAAAATTGCTAAGGATCTAAAGTCTTCAGATTTTTAACGGATACTATAAAGGCCATAAAACCCTTTACCCAATGCCTCACCCAAAAAACACGAGCAGGGACAAACAGGCTCAAGTTGGTTCTCTTTCACTCAAAAGCCTATTCTTTACGTTATTATCAACTACAACGCAGATGTGACTAACTCAAGCGACTATTTTGTGAGTAGTCCCATTGTGTACAGAATGGTTAACAACTCTACCAACGCCAGCTTGCATTTATCACACAACATCTAAAATATAGTTTACCGGAAACGTTTGATCGCGTTTCGCTCGTTTTCCAAATCCTCCAGGTACCCCCACTGTGTCCAGTTTCCTATTTAAGTATTCCTACTTACTCGTGCGTAATAAAAATCGCACAGGATTTAATCTTACTTCGTATACACATGTTAAGTAGTCTAGCTACATAGAAAATAGTGTCTTTCTGCTATTCTCCGACTTGTGCTTTCATCATCAGCGCATCGCTAACGAAGCCCACTTCTCTGGCTTCTTCCTCCGCATCTCGTTTCCCAGTCAGTTCCAGCACCGTCAAAGCGTCGTGCTAGTCCCAACAAGCGCGCAACGTTTGGTCGTCGCTCGCCACGAGCTCAGTGGGGAAACACTGCTCCTCGTGCCCTTACTAGGCAAATACGAATAAATAATCAACTAGTAGCTTTACGCCTTACAAGCTCGGCACCTGCAGCTGGTCGTTTTGTGACGCTGTCCAAGACGAGCTAATACCGCCGTCCCTCTTTCCTCCTTTTTCTCAGAGCGTCAGAATAACATCAGCTAATAAAAGGTACATACATTCAACTTGGGATTTGTGGGACTTTAGCGGGCTTTCACAGATGGGGGTCGGGCCGCTGGGTGGAAATCCGGTCAAGCGCGAATGGACGGACCTAGTTAACACTGCCACGGCGTGCGTGTCTCTTACGCATTTTTTCGTCGTCTCTCTCCCCCGATGAGTATACGGCAGCGCCCAGATTGACTCTTAGGCATATGATGATGGCGGCAGGGGGATTGCGTTGTTAGCAATGGACTTTTCGCACAATGAGTGGAAACTCCCCGCCGCTGTGGTCGAGTAAGCATGTCAAGCTGAATGTAGTGGATATAAAATGCGTGGAAGCGAGAAAGAACAGGGCGAGACCTGTTACTCTTTTGCGTCGATGAGAATAAGACACAAAGCTGTGTTACGCAGCCGCAGACGTGTCTTCTCAATGTACCGCGAGAAACGACAGGCAAAGACCCAGAAAGGAGAGCAGGTTACTGAAAGAGTGTCGAGGTTGTGTGGTAACAAGCACTGCTGGACAAACGAAAGTCGCAGTTACAAACGCCAAACAAGAAAGGGGAGCGGCTCTTTCTTCTTTGCAAAGGTGCTACTGCTGGCAGAAATAGTAGCAGCAGCTGTGTATGAGCGCGTTTGTCTATCGGCTGATCCCCCTGTCTTCTCTAAGAATGCGTGCATATAGACGTGTATGTAGGTGGCTATGTGTGGGGTGTGTGTGTTGCAATGTCTCGGGTGTCGCCATGCATTCAGGAGTAACGGCCAATCTGCAATGTAGATGACCTGTACGCGTAGTTAAAGACGCGACTCGGCTAGCGCGCCTGCCCCAATCATGCCTCTGCTGTAGTCGACATGTCCTGGGACGCGTTGGATTAGGCGAGATAGTAAAGAAGGACCAAAAGAGCGTGGTCCTCTCTTTAAGATCATGCTTCAACGAAGAATGCCGTGACGTGTCAGCACTACTCGAGGCGGAAAAGAGCACTTGAAGAGCCGGGAGCCCTTGAGAGACATTGGGGTTCTTGTCAGGCTAATTACTAGACCAGCCGGCCGGAAACCCCCGTCTTTTCGACCCCGACGCTGAGATCCAACATCAATTTCTCCTCGAACAGCCCCTATTAGAGAACGCTATTCGAAGCGTACGTCCCACTCGCAAAAACGTTTTTATGTGCACTACGGCCTACGAAGCTGCCGAGATTTGGACAGGTTCTTTACTTACTATACCAGGCCACCGCGTGGCAATATGCTATATTGGCGGTTGGGTGCGAGACTTTGGACAACACTTGTAGGTGTGCAGATGCAGATGCAGATGTAGGTCTGTACATGTTTTCAAGCATTGTACCACAATAACGGCGGCCGTAGGATGGCAGATATCGAAAATCAGAGCTTGGCAGTAAGAATTTAGAGATGGCATCTTTCTCATTACGAACTAACGTGCGGGTAGGTGGTTCAACTCTTAAAACCACCTACGCATACACCAATTTCAATAAAATAATAACGATTTCTGATTGAAGGTGTTACTGAGCAGTAACAACAGAAATGCTTTATTATACCTAAATGTTAACTTGTTTGACGCATGTCAAATTGTTTGCCCTGCCTCCATTCGACCGTTAGTCATCATAGGAGTTTCCACCGGCCCCTTGTAAGAGACCCATACATTTCGCATTGGACTTGACTTAGCTATAAAAACACTTGAAGCTTAGGTCTGTCTGTATAGCAAGCTACTTGAGCTTCGAAACATCTATATCGTAACGTTCTAATACCGATTTGTTCATTTCTACTGCCATACAATGGCCTGAATTGTGTGCGTTCAAATAACACCTTCCATCTAACTGAACGCAGACTGCTAAGGGACACAATAGCCCTTCCATGTTGTGCCAAGCATTCCGTCAACGGCGCAAGTGTTACTGTTAGTCAGAAAAATTGCACATAGTTTCTTTCATACTGTTACATGCGGAAGGTGGTACGTACATATGTGGTGTGGGACATGCGCTTCATAATTAAAAAAACGATCAAGATGCAATCGTAGACTATCCGAACGAAGACAACTGAAAAACTCAAGTAAACCCATAGAACCAGTCGAAGCTGAAACCGAATGACGGCAAACCACAACAAGGAAGCTGCAATGTATTAGCAAGCCTTAGCAGAGAGACGGGCTCAGGCCGACTAGGTCTGAACTAGGCTTTAGGTTAGATTGGAAAAATTAACGGACTTGAAGAGTTGTGCGCGTGTGTTTTTAAAATATGAAAACATGGCGAATACGCCTATATCGAGCCATTAGAAAACGGTTAACTTCAACGAGCGCAGTTGATTATATGTGCATAGGCAAAGTCGACAACTTTTTTTTATATATTCCCCTGAAGTTCTTCGAATCAGTGAAACAGAAGCATATCTATTATTGCGTTCTGCAAATATTAATACACTCTATTACGATTACCATGATTATTTCTATACGAAGGTTCTACCTTACTCGCTGGTAGTTCTTACTTCTCAAAACATATAATTTACTATAATTGTGGTCAAATCGTTTTGGAATCTGTAATTTGCCTTTCCGCTGTTGTCGGATTTTGTGCCATCAGACGTTGCCGGCCATGCAAACATTCGTATTAGCGTCGAACTCCGTAGCCCAAATGCATATTGTTCGCTGGCTCCGAGGGTAAAAACGTGTTGGTCCGACTATGCTGTCTGCTCTTCCAACAACGTCATGAAGGACTTCGACAGCCGCCAGCGCTGCTGCAGGAATACGCTGACATTTCTCCTGCGCGGTTACCTCGATGACTGCTTCTCCAAAATCGACAATCACACGGGCTGGCCAAGCGAGACGGCGGCCATTTACGAACAAAAATTATTACCATCTTTTTTGTTTCTTTCTCGCAAACAATCCTCTACGCAGCAGATTAAGAAGTAATATGGATTTGTGTATATATTTGTCGTATATAGGAACAGATGCGAACACGAACACGCGCGTGCGTCCGTAGACATAGCAGCGCCGGCACGTCGTTGCTACTGCTAGTACAAGCGTTAACGTCAACAGTACTGACTAGAAGGCCACCAGTCACTGAACGGCGCCGCAGACGCGACCACGCTTGTCTTCTATAGAGCGATTGTGAACAGGAGCGCTTTATGTAATAGAAAAATGGAGTATGAAATGACTGAGTTTGTCGACGCGGGAAAATACCGATCCACTGCGTAAAGAGAACTGTAAAAATAATGTCTATTATTAAAAAGGTATATTTACTTAGAGGCTAAAACCGATATTTAAGCATGGGGATGCTTATTTAAATTATTTTTTGTGCATTCTCCTAATAGATCGTAGCAGTATTCTGGAAATACCTGACGGGTCTTGCTATCATTGCGCAGGGATTTAATGATTAAATTTAATTGGTCCTTGTGGCTTGAAATTAAGCTTACTGACTGAGCGGATAGTGACGAGCTTTTTCTGTACAATTGCATTAAACAAAAGTAAAGCGTTGAACCGTCTATTGCGTTTACGCAATGATACCTACATGAACCTATTTCAAGCCGTATTTCTTAGGCCATTTACACTAGTCGTAATTTTGGCCATACGAAAAAGTGCAGGGCACGTTAATGGCACGCTTCACAGCGACATATTAAACAGCGCGTAGCATTTCTTTATTCAAACGTATCAGGAAACGACGTACTTTACGAGTAGCGGACGTCAAAAGAATTCCAGGATAAGAAGGAGGAATTGCGAAGAATTTAAATAGTATTTAACGTTCCTTGTGTTTATCATTCCTTGTTCTCAGTTCCTTGTTTATACCATTACAGTATCGTGCTGTGAGAAGGCTTCTTACAGGACGATACTATAATGGTACTCATGAAGAAACTTATAACGAAAATGATTTCTCTTTAATTCTACTGGCACCTAGTGTACCTCATTGACAACCTCAGTTATGATTACTTGTCTCAAGCGAAAGTTAAACCGCTAAACCAACTTGCAATACAAATCTTGCCCAGCATTAACCAGTCCCTAATGGCGTCAATCAGTACCTATTTAACATCGTAATACTCTGTATGGATTCGGATGTATTATGTCCCACTAACTGTGCGGATCCTGAAATTAAAAAGCAATCCAGACAGGGAAAATGAGTACCTGAACTGGAAATAGACTAAATGTTCCTCTAGCTTTCTAACTGCTTTCGATCTGAGATTTCTTTTTGTTTTCAATTAAAAACAAATCTCGGCCACACAGTCAGAAATTGTACGATCATTGAAGGGTACATTTCATAAGTTAAGTGACTATTTTTTTAACCCCATTATCAGAACTATTTGAGACATTACCATTAGGCAATAGTTGTACCGAAAACCAGGCTCCAGGTAGACATAAACCTGTGTTTTTTTGAATCGTATTCAGAGAAAGCCTCAAAAATGCATTACTCGTCCCGTATAATTTGGGAAATTGCGCGCAAATATTATGGGCAGTATATTCTAATACTTTAAACATTCGAAAGCATGTTATGATCCCGTTCAATATCTCACTATTGAGATACATTTTCAGAAATTTTCCTCGGAAGCGATCCAGCTAACGTTAGCAGTAACGTAAAACTGAAATATCGCACACTATGTCTGAAGATCAGACAGTCCAATAATAGTGATCGGAAGGTTTCTGTTGATGATGTCAGACGTCCACGTATATTGGATCGAGTCGAACAGAGCAATGTCTATTTAGCTGGGGCCGATAAGTGCGGGGTTCGGTCCCGAGTCGATAATTTGACTGTTTGACTGTTTGAGGAGCGTGGCTAGCAACACCGGTTTATTTATTATTTGCGAACTAAAATTAGGTTGGGGCAACAGAACTCCTAAGCGTCTCATAAACAGTAATTTTTCTCTCCGTTTGAAGGGCCTTTGATTCTCTGGGTCGTCAGTAAAAAGTCTATATGGATTACACATGCTAGGTTATTATTGTTACACCGTAGGGAAGTTATGATGAATTGGGTCCTTAAAAAACTAAATTGAAATACACTTTCAGACTGGCAGTAATGTTTATTATATGCTGTTAGTTAGGGTCAATGTGGCATTGCTTGACTGACGCACTACATCAAACGGACATGCACAAATAACGCAAATAGGCCAACACAGATTTTATCGACAATCGTATTTGTATAACTCGTAGAGTCTTTTATTGCATTGTTACATGCTAGGTCCTGGGGCAAACAAAAGGTATCTGCTAATTTATGTGCATAAAAAATTAAATATGCACATAGTCTAATTCTGTCCAAATCTGAACATTTTTTTTTTGAATTTTTGCAGAATTACCTATACAACATTTATCTTGTTACCTAATTAATTAAACTTGTCCTTTAATTCATTCTTTTTTTACTCCTTCTTGGAATATGCAAGCCTTGCTGGTGGGCCAGCCCTTATTTAAGGTATTTCCGTAGTTGTACGGGGTTTCGACCAGCATTTTCTATCTGGAGCTGTACCTCGTAAAACTATGCAGTTTGGGTTCGAACATCCTCCGGTTACCTACTTCAACTAGGCTTATCTCTGAGCCAATTGATGACTATAAAGGGTAAAAGCTTGGAAACCCTATGGCACCCTAAGGGCTATTGCAAATCTACGGATTCGTCTATATACCATAAAGAGACTAATGAATTAATTACCCTCTTATAAAAATCCCTCTGTATAAACGGATAACACCACCTTCAGCTTCCTTCTAGAGGACAGGATCATGGAAGGAACGCGTGCAGGCACCGAATCCACAGTTGTACAGTTCTGGAAGCCGGGATCCATGGGAACATGTGTTTACTCCAGCCCCAGCAATATTACGGAGACTTAGCGAATCTTGGCCACAAGAGAGCCGTTTGCAATTAACGACGCGACAGGTTTAAATTTGGAGGTAATATATTGCAATGATACGTATGCTTTCACTGTATTTTTAATCGCACGATGATGATGATGATGATGATGATGATCTGATTACATAGTGACTGTTTTATTCACACTTTGTCATTCGTGATATCTAAATTATACTTTAATAACGTTCTATTTTTCTGTTTCCTATTTATCTCACTAGAGGTTGTCTGCACAGCGTTATTTTGTCCGCCAAAGCTCATGTATAAATGTTAGCACACATGGTAGATTATGACATTCTTCGAGAATATGACGAGTCATTGTCTGTTATCTGTTGCTAACTATAATTATCAGCAATTCTGTATCATGTGCGTTTTACCTAAGTTGACATGAAGGCACCTTTATCGGCCGGATGCGCTCCCGCGCGAACCGCCAGTTCGTCGATCCACCACAGATGGCGCCACCAGTAACAGCCGTGCCGTTGTGATCCCGTAGTTGTTTCGTCGCTGTTCTGATTCCAGAGCCCGATGGCAGAGTCATTTGCAAGACATAGGGCGTTGCTTTCGGATGTCGCTGATGTAGCGAGGCGATGAGTGAACAGCGCGTCACAGAGAGTAGTTAAGCAATATGCCCTATGGCGGCCCAATAGATGCCATTGAGACGATCTGTTAGGGGGTGGGAATAGTGGACCAGGATAGGTAAATAGTATATCTGAGAATCAAATGTCAAGAGAAAATCGATCAGTAAGATTACGATGTCTTATCCATGAGGTACTCGTTTAAAACTGCCGATGAACGACAGGTAATCTGAAAATGACTAATAGAAGCTAAGTGAACATTTGGCCTTGGCAATAACCGCACAGATGGTCCATTAGCTATTTCATGATACATTTTGTGCCCCTTTTAGTATCAGTTTACTCGTCCGACTTGACTCAATCCCACACGCTGATATCTCCAGCATACACAACAGCATTCGAATGATCCTGGTAGTTGTTGTTACATTATATCATAGTATTACTATTACGAACTAGTATTAAAGCGCCCTTTGTTGCACAGGTAAACAAAGTTTTATATATTTTCTTTTGTTTTGTTCAGCAGATGTAAACATGAAGACTTCGCAAAAGGTCTGGAGATTTTTCGAATTTTTTAAGGAGTTTTAGCCCAATCGGTGTGCTATAATACGGTGCTAGTATCGTATGTGGTTATTAAAGGTCATGGACGAGTTGATGTTACATTATTGCCCCATTAGTAACTGTCAACATACGTTATACGCAATTGTTTCACCATAAAACTAGGCACAAACTACAGTGTCTCCTTTTAATATCATACCTATATTTAGAAGATATCCTCAGGAGCCTCCTGATGTGGTACGAGATCGCTGCAGCGTTGAAACGAACTGCTATAACCCCGCTAAGAAGATAACCATTTGTCAGCATTCGGCTATTTACTAGGTACGAAACGAGGCGACCCGAAACGAGGACGTATTGTCTATTTTATACGTTTGCGCCCTAAAAAAGCGGATCTGTATGAAAAGTACAGCTAACGTCCACTTCACGTATATTAGAATGCTCTGTCTGCTTAATTTGGGGGGTCTGTCGTCTAACTAGCTTCATATAGGCGTCACTCTCAAGCACAACGAAAACTATAGCATCTATCGTGCTACATTCAACCCCGTCGCCCCCGACGAGTACGCATATCGAGTTTTTGATTTCATACATTTTCGCGCCAACAGACACGTTTAAGCTGCGTCAAATTTTATCGTTTTGACAAAACAAAAAAAAATCCTCCCGTCGTGTTTATACGCCATATGAAAACAAGTGGAAAATACTAATTATTGTTATTGAGTGCTTGACTCAAATTGAATCTTCATAATCTTTGACTTACAGACGGTACACGCTATTCGGGTCACGTTTGATTTAGAGGTGTTCTAGTCATCCGCACTTACCTATAAAATAGCTAGAAAGGCTGATGAACGAGTGATGTTATCATAATGAAGAAGAATTATCGAGAATCGACTGTTCCGCCAAACCTGTATCCTTCCGTATGATCTGAAAATCTTTACAAGGGGTCCAGTTAATTGTATACCGATCGTTGTCGTTGCTACTGAGATTTATCTGTGCAAATTCTACTTCTAGGTAAACTAATAATAATCTATTGACTCGTAAAGCCTATCTATCCCAAATAGTAATTTTGGAAATAATGTTCTTCTGTGTTCCTTCCTTATCACTTTACGACATTTGAAAGTTGCACGCCCAAACAATAACGTCTTTGCTGCATTCGTTGCTGGGTCACGTAATGTAATATCAGTGTTTTTTTGCCGCTTATCGTAGGCTAACATTTTATTTGCTATAGTGATTATATCTAATCGTAAAGTAGATGACGAGCGGCTCATTTATCGGAGTGTTAGAACAAAAACGCTCTTATAAAATAGTGTGCTGTTGACGAATCTATATAGGTACGTAGAGTGAGTGGTGAGTGCTCAAGCAATGTACGTATCATACAGCCTTGTGGCAAAGGTATTATTTATGTGGACCACGAGGGTATTTTCGCGATTGCAATTGACCCGCAGCGACGGCCAGAAGGCCCTGTGCAGACAGGCATCAACAAAAACCGTCCCATAGACGCACCGAAGTCCGCACTATTACACGCAGCCAAAATGTTTAGCTAATGTATGCGCGTCGATCTCATGCGAGACGGTCTAAAACGGACACGTTTATATATACATACATACATATGGAACAATCACCAACTTTGTATGACGCGCTTGCGAACGTTCACGCCGCCCGCTGACCCGCGGCAGGTACATTGCGACGCGTCCTGTAAGCAACGGCAGCAGCAGTCTGTGCGGCGTATCTTAAACGATGATGGTATACATAAAACTAAATACACGCGATACGTGCTTAAGACGACCTTGCAAGACGGATGGAACCGAGTTACGGTGTACTTGAACTTCATTTCAGAGGTCATTTCAAAGACGCGGGTCGAAGTGTCAACAAATAGAAGTCAACAAATAAGTACAACTTACAAGACATTTGAAAAACTTTCCTTAGCTCGAATCGCTTTCCTTTTTCTTCTATTTATTTTTGACACTATGAATATGTCATAAATGCATGTATCTATCGATAAGATGGTTGTACATCTATGAAATATCCATCTAGGTGTGGTCTAGTCGTGCCGTCGGTGATGGTATTGACGCCAAACGCGACGCCAATTCCGGCAGTGTTTTTGTAGTCTCTTGGCATCATAAACGAGTCAAATGTGTTTTTCAAAAATTTTCGTTAATCCTCTGCTTAGTCTAGGAGGAGGCGGTGGAAGGAAACTGAGCATGGTGATAGTTGATTGGAACGTAAATATTCTGTCCATATCCACTACCTCGTTATTTTATTCTGTTCGTTGTTTGTGACGCTTTCAATAAAATGAAATCAGCTTAGAACTTCAAAACGATTGAAGACCTAACTTGATCAATAGCTGAAAAATGAATTTACTTGGACAAATTGGCCATTAAGACTGAACACAACATTCAATCATAGTGCAGATGAACTTTAATAAAGATTCAACTATCATAACATGGGAATATTTTTTAATGGTTTACATGTCAGAGATACAAAATTGGTCGTGTTTGGCCATTGATTCTTTAACGTCAGTTAGAATACAGGCAGACCTGTACGGTATTAGGGTCGCGTGAAGAACCTTCGTGTAACTTAGAAGTCTCGAGGTAAGCTGCACAAACGGTAAGTTTGATAGCTAAAGGTTACAATTTTATATGCAATATCGACAAGCTCTTTACGTAACGTGAATGGAGTTAAAGTACGTAAGCACGTTTAACTAGAAATCTATAGACGTCGTAGAAAGTTTTCACCCAAGAGAAGGAAGATCCACTTAAATATATGATACCCAACATAGTACCAACTCAAGAATTCCCCCACGCGATCATAAACAGACCCTCAAACTTAACTAAATACGTGTGGTATTCACTCTCCCTTCATACAAGTCGCATTCCCCTCCGTTTTCAGGCTACCCATACATCATCTCTAATAAAGGTAAACCTTCCTATCTGACACGCTCGATAACGATAACTAATACGTGTTTGTCACAGTTTCCGATGGGCTACTAGCATCATGCAATGCACTAAATCAGCCCACGTTCCCGTGGCTCTCGGGCTCTACCGCTTCATTTCCCTGTCGCTTAAAACGAAGCCATCCAGTGCTCCGAGCTCGCAGCACCCGACGATCCTTCTATCATTGTATGATGAAGAGTTTCTCGCCAGCTACTCGCTTCAGCCGAGTGATTGCACACAGGGCGGTACTTCACGAGCTGACTACCGGGGTCCAACATTTAATTTCAACTTTCGACGTCTTATCCATTGGCATCACGCTCATCGCCATCATCGAACGAGCGCTGGGAACTCGCCGACAACAACGACCATATCCCAGCCCCAGCAGCAGCAGCAACAATAACAACACGACCGATAATAATAAAAACCACAACAATTACCATAAGGATACTTGCAGTGGCGCGGTCATCAAACATAAGTTGTTCGAGGACCGACATCCTGGGTGGTCTTCGTTTTCTTTTTCTTCACGATTTCTAGGGGATTTGGTCGTCAACTCTCGCTTTATCGCGTTGATCGACAACGTCACGGATCGGTCCACCGACCAGTGGGCCTGTTTGTCGTCCCATTAGCTCAGGGTGCTCGATCCCTCGTCGGACCGTCAGTTGAATTGTACGTGCTTCGGAAATCTTGGGAGAAGCTGCAGAAAATCCTGTTTTTGTTCCTATTTTCTATGTGTACTGGATGAATCCTACAATAATGTAGGCTGGTTCCTAATCATGGATAGATAGTGCCATCTTTTCTTTGGGCATCTTGAGGCTAAGCGGGGCTAAGCTTCACCGTTCGCTGACCGTTAAGTGATGCTGTGTTGTTTACGTTGATGTAGATGAATAGAGTGATGTAAACTCGCAAAGATTTTTTTGGCAGCTTGTAACCAAATTTCGTTACCGCCCAGTCCGACCGGTTCAACTATGCTAACGACGAGACGATTTGTCAGCTGCTCCACAAACGTCGAGGCTTCACGACGAGACAATAAGAACGTGTGAGAAAGTCATATATAGTTTATTAAAGTGCGGATGCGCGTTGCTATCATCTATGCATATATATATCAGGGTTACACTGCAGTAGCAGAGAGGTAGCGAGCTCATCCTAACCGACGCCTGCGATCGTTCAATGTAGAAATGTAGCTTGAAGGCTATCGCAAAATAACGGGGCACGTTCTCTGCCCGCGCACCTGGACAGCCATAGCGGCACCAGCGGTCGCTGAAAAGTCGCGCCTTCTGTTAATTAGAAGGCACAAGTAATTACCTCGGTTGCACTTCGCACACTTACGTTTCTACCTGCAGTCGTCATGGAGCAAGTTAATAGCTTAAACTGTATGAAAACATTAGCGTCTTTGTGTTTGGATGTTTCCGAGAAGAGATGGCGCCAGTGGCACACGCGTAAACGATTTCGGGGGTGGAACATGAACGATATGTTAGGTAGACATATAGCTCCAGCAAGATGTGTATATACACGTCGCATAGCTTGAAATGAATATGTAGGTTCTTCAAAGAGCGTCTGCTAACTTACGCTACAACAGGAAAATGACATCGGATGTCCTATAATACAATTTTTGTAAAAAGGTACCATCGAATGTTATTCCTTAAAACCTGCCCTTAGTGCAGATATTGCGTTTGTGAAGCTTCAGCTCTCGTACTATGAAAAGGATATACATTCGACTAGTTCATTAGCAGGTCAGAACCACATCCACGTGCTGCCACGGGGACGACTCTATGCACCAATAATGATACTCAGCGAAAAAAAAACGCACCTCTACTCTTATAAAAATGTCTCGAAATCAAAAGAAAACTGCCTTCTTTATGTACGCTATGATTTGTGCTATTAAATTATACACGCATCTTCTACGTTGAATGGCGAAGATGAAAGTATTAAAAGTCGAATTTTTTTTCGAATTTTTGAGTTCGGCTGTTTTCTGCAGTGTTGCTTCGTAGACTGCACTTCTTGTGCTAACCATTTCGTTCTGTTATTGGCTATTTGGACCCGCCTCCAAGCTGGGGCTAAGGGGTTTAAAACTCGGTATGGGGGTTACTGGCAGTCTCGGGAATATCCAGACAGGTTGCTGTCACTGCAGCTGCTGCTGTTGCCTAGCAGTATTCACAACGCTTTTGGGTCTTCTTGCGAGGAAATCGATCGCACGTTGCCTAAGGCAGAGGGGGATGAGTCGTAGGCAGACGTCAGGACACGAAACATCATGCCCCTTTCGCCCTAACCGACCCGGCAGCTTTCTCTTATGCGATGGCTCGCGACTCCTGCCTGCCGCAATTTCTCTCCAGCTACGCTATTCTTTCCTTGTACCACTCATCCGTTGCCTAGTTTTGTACCCCTTCTCTTAGAAAAGACCTTAGAAGTTCTTTGACTCTAGCGCTCTGTCGGTCGTGGCAATCTTTCTTCAAAAAAAAAAAAGTTTCGTTTTCATTTTATAGCCACATGTATGCACTGGAATATATGGTACGACTGGCCTAGGTAGGCAGGTGTTAGTACAGTCAGAGAAGTTAGGCCACATAACTTATGTGATTTATGAGAAGACATTTTTGGGTTGTAGAGCTGTAACACCTGCAGCAGTAGAAATTAATTTACCGGCTTTCTCAGTACATTTCGTCGCGAATTATATTTGAAATCCATCCACATAAGTCACCTCAACTGAACAGGTTGATTGAAAGCTTAATTAACGGAAATTTGCAAACACCCCTTATGGACTTCAATCGAGGAACATTTTCTTCTGCGATGTATACGATTCAACAATAGTGTAAATAATCGAATTGGATCTGAAATCGTTTATTTGCATTAGTGACATTTGCGTATTTTCAAGGTACACATTTATCCATGTCCGCAGTATTCGTGCATTATCTAGGTTACCTAAATAGATGGCCTATTTGGTCCTCAACTGTACTGGCAATAGGATTGCTAGTTCGATACCTAAGCCATAATAATCATCTTACGTGATTCCAGAATAAAGTGAGACTGCTGCGAGCATATATCCACCTATCTATTAAAAAACCTTAAATTCTATATTAAAGACCCGCTTTCTTATGAACGGGATCACAGCAGAAAGCCCCCAAAGCAGGCAATCGCTTGGTGGAGAACAAAGGACGTTATTTCCCGTTTGCTCTGCCAGTTTGTATCTGGTAGTTATTTTAGTCTTTCGTACATGTGGTTATTTATAGCCTGGTGAATTCGCATGATAGTGGGCTATACTGTTTATTCTAGCGTAAACTTTATTAATAAACGTGTTGCTTTATTAACATCTATGCTACAATCGGACACAATATGACGCCATCTTCCTACGTCTGTTTACTTTAGTTGAAGACACCGGTTGGAGTCGCGCCAATATACCTTAGTGCCCTGTGTATTCTGCGAAGAATATCAGGACACGTTGCAGACGGAATCACGGATCTGGCAGGTCCGGGCTATGCAGGCCAACGAGCACAAGCCGCTAAAACGCCTTATTCCACCAACAACGGTCTGCTTAGAGTGTCAACTAGTTGTGCCTAATCGACACAGCAGACACGGCTTCACATCCCGAGCTCATCTAAAATCTGATTTGGCATCGTTCTTAAACATATTGACAAGCAACGTCAATGCCCCGTCGGCAAAACACCCAACGCAATCTATTTTCCACTCGTCAAACGACCTTCTTCACACGAATAGGCCGATGTCTGATAATGGCTGTGCAGTTGCAAGCAACGCTGTACAATAGCACCAGCGCTGGATAGCATAAGATCCGCGTTGCGGTTTTTGCCCAAGAGCCAAAGGGAAAGCATGCCAATGAAGCACTAGAGGAATGGCAACAGCGTCCTGTCGTGGAGGTTGTTCTCTGTTGCGGGTGTTGGGTGGAGGATGAAAGCAGGCTCTTTCGTCAGTGTCACTATGCGAGTCTGTAACTGGACCTCTGCGTGCGGGTGAGCGACCAAGCCTATGCCCGGGTGCGCGGTTGTAGTGCGGCCGCGGCAGCCGCCGCCGCGACCTGTATGGGTCTGTCTATCTATCTATCTATATGAGTGAGCGGGTGTATGAACGTTGTCCCAACGCTTCCAGCATCGTCGTCCCACGACCGATCCAGTTGCAGACAGCGGCACCGTTGTTCCCCTCGTCGATCCTGCCTGCCATCCGCCACCCCACTCTCGACGCTTTATCGGTACGGCTGGTCCCTGCTCACTAGTCGGCTCAAGGCTCCTTCGGCCTGTCCGGCTGTATGCGTGCATCACTCTGTTGTATATGCCTGTGTACATGTGTGTGTGTGTGTGTGCATGTGACTGTTAGACTTCGGGTTGTACTATCTGCGTCTCAGCTATTCTGCTGCAGCTCTGTGCCGCCTATGTCATCTCCCTTTCTCCTGGCCGGCGCAGCGGTTCGGGCGGAGCTTGCTTAAGGGCGGCGATTGGCGGCGTCCGTCTGGGCGGGCTCAGGATGTAGCTATCATGGTCGGCCTATCGGATTGCTGTGTCTTTAATGCTGTTTTATCCCCCTTATCCCCCCCATCCCTCGGACTGCTGAGTGTGTCTGTCCGTGTGCATGAGACGTGGAGTGAGACGGCGTCCGCCGCCTTGTTTCTTCCTGCCAGCTCGCCCTGGATCATTCGGTCGGTCGGTCGGTCGGTCTGCCTGCCTGCGCGTGAGTGTGTATTGGATTCCTTGGTTGGGCGATTGGCGCTGCAATAGCACTACTAACGGCAGGCGGGGGGGGGGGGGGGTTGCGCGACTCTATGCCCGCCGAGTAGGAACAGAGGCCGAGAGAACTTGGGACTCGATTCGACTGCTAGCTATAGTCGGGGCACGGCACCGTTTTGTCCGCTTCTCTCCTCCGTGTTTCAGCTCGAGAAGGCCCACTACTTCGGGCTGAGACGTTGCGGTGTTCGGGAAGAGGCCGTGTTGTGCTGCTGCCACTGCCGTCCTGTCCGATTGTAACGGGTCCAACTGCTTTGGTCGACTCACTGTCCGCAGACTCAGAACCGACTGCTACTCACTACTGCTATTACAACGAATACGACCGCTGCTTTTGCTGCTGCTGCCGCTGGAGGAAAGGAAGGCACCAGTCGGCCGTCCGACCGGCCGCATTCTGAAGGAGAGGAGAGAAGGGATCGTTCGTCCCCCAGCCGGCGTCGCTCGCACGTTCGTAGTCAAGCTAAGTTAGGCTGAGCCGAGCCGAACGGCCTGCTGCTGCTACTGCCGCTGGTGCCGCAGCAGTCGCCGCCGCCGCCGCCGCCGCCGCCGTCGCCGCTGCTGCGGCGACCACGAACGCCGCCATCACTACCACCGATAGACGACCGCTACAGCAACGGCAGCAGCCAAGAAGACCATCCTCTCGTTCTCGCTAGCAAGCGGCGAGGCGAACGCAGGCACACAGAGAGGCAGGCAAGCAACAGCCGTACGCATCAGCCAGCCAGCGAACGAAAGAATTGACGGGCGGACTGACTGGGTTGCTGCTTGTGCTGCTGCCGCTGGGGAGAGCCTAGCTGCTGCTGCCTCTGCTTTAGCTGGCCCGCTACGGCCGCTGCTGCTGTTGAGCTGCCGGCTGAACTGTCTCTGTTGGGAGATAGTTTTCATGGGGCTCCATTTCACCACTGGTCGCTGGCGCCGCCGGGCCACTGCAGCCGCTCCGCCACGGGCAGCAGCAGCAACTAGAACAACTAGCACGGCAGGACGACAAACGCGACGGCAACAACAGCAACGGCACTTCAATCACTGCCGCCCCCGCTGATTTGTTTCTGTCTTCATTCGACGACGAGGAAACAAACCAATGATACCACGACAAGCATCAGTGGTACGAAGACACTCAGAGAATAGGTCACTTCGGAGTGGAAACAACAACGGCGGATTGCTTCCTGCGTAGAAACGTACCGCTTGTACAGTAGCAATGACGACATGTAACTGCAACTGTCCTCGCCCGAAGTCACACTGAAAAAGTGTCGCGTTAGCTTGACAGAGGGCCCCAGTTGTGGTGCTGCTCACTGGAGGGACGCCGTTGGCAAAAACTTTACGCGAATCCCCAGCTGCTACGCCAGCACGTACCACAGCAGCGTGAATTAGATAGCAAAGGACGGGACGTACTGAAGGACTAGACACCGCACTAAATGCTTGCCACTTCGATAGCGGCTTTAACGTTAATGACGTGACGGCAACGTGTTTCTGCTCAGTCATTGGGCGAGTGTATATGTGTGTTGGTGTGAATGCTCGATTTAATTGACGTCCATCTGATTGGGTCGACGAACAGATATCCTCTGGCCGCGACGCACGATATCGTGATCGTCGTAGTCGTTGTTAATTTCGCAAGAACACAGAATGGTATAATCCGGGTGCTGTTGCTGCAACGGCTACTATTTGATGACACCATGCCGATGCTGTTGATGCTGCTGCTGCTGCTGCTGCTGCCGCCGCTCCCGCAGCTGTCCTGCCCAGTGATCCTGCTGACCAGTACTAGTGATAAGTATATGGTATCGTTGTGTCATATCGGTTATTGATAGCGGTGTGTATATGTAAGGTTATACCAATGATTCATTGCCGTAAGCAGACCACTGCTATACGAACTACGAAGGCAGTTCAACTATCCCAGTGACGACGGCTATCGTAGCAGTTAAGCAACCTTTTACGCCGTTTTCTTAACTGTTTAACATCGACGTATGAACGAACATTCAACGAATAAGGAAATTCGAGGCGTTTCCTGAGATCGCATGTCGATCCGCACCCGAAATTCTCACGCAAGTCCTTTTTACATCCTCAATATTCGTGAGCCATCGACAACCTCCAGCGTATTTTCCAGTCGCTGACGTCAGCTAGGGAGAGTTGGACTGGAGGTGTTTAAAGGAAGCTACAGCAGTAGCATTGAATTCAAGTTAAGATGTGTTTCACGAGTTTCAGAATCAGAGAACATGCCCGACCTGATGGACTAGTGCGGATCAGTGTGTGATATCAGTTGTTACGTTGCGGTGGGTAGCCTTTCGTGTGCCCCCCGCTGAGTGCTGCAAAGGGTTTTCAATAGTTCGTTTTTCTTCACCTTTTTTTTTTTTTTTATATTTCGTTCTGTTTCTGTACTCAGAAAACAGTGTCTATGTGTTTTCAGTGCTGTTGGGGTAAAATTAAAAGAGAGTAAGAGGTGCGATTGTGTGTTGACAACTTGTATCCACAACCAGCTAGAAATCGTGCGACTACTAATCTCAGGACTACCCTCCTACGTAGACCTTCAGGCTTCATAATTGATTTTATCATCATCGTTAACGAACCCTTTTTCACCATCCATATCTCGTTCAATCATTATTCTGTAACGAGACTTCAAGCGGACCCTAACTAAAACTACTGAACAACATCTGTTTGTCAAGAAGAACTGCTTCCGAACCCGTTCCCGGTTTCATCAGTGTCAATGGAACCTCCCCGGAGTCCTACCCGGGCAGGCCTGACACCCGGTGGGCTCGTGCTCTCTCCTGGGGTGCATCCAGGTCTAGGGCCCGCAGGCCTTTCCCCGGGCCTGAGCGTTAACGGAGTGAACCTGGCCAACGTGAACGCAATGATGTGCGCGGCCCTACAGGGGTCCGCCGCGCAGCTGGCCCTCGCGGCCCTAAACGCCCACTCGCATACGACGACGACAACGCCCCCTTTAGCGCCCGCCTCGCCGCCCAGCGCGGCCCCCGGGGCCCCTAGCGGGGGCTCAGCCGGGGGCCTAACCCAGCCGCCTTCGCAACAGACGCCGTTAAGGCAAAGTACTAACAGTAACAATAACAACAACAGCAACAACAGTAACAATAATAGCAACGCAAGCAATAACGGCGGAAGCAGCACCGGCTCAGTACCAAGCGGCACGCCGAGTGCGCCCGGCTCGCCTGGCTCACGAGGCTCCCCGGCCTCCGCTGGCCTGCCAACGCTCAATTTCTCGGTGTCACAAGTGGCAGCGGTGTGCGAAACGCTGGAGGAGAGTGGCGATCTCGAACGCCTAGCTCGATTCCTCTGGTCGCTGCCCGTCGCGCATCCGAACTGCGCCGAACTGCAGCGAGACGAGGCGGTCCTGCGCGCCCGAGCGCTCGTTGCCTTCCATGCGGGCAATTTCCGCGAACTGTACGCGATCCTCGAGAGCCACCGCTTCACCAAGTCGTCGCACGCGAAGCTGCAGGCAATGTGGCTAGAGGCACATTACCAGGAAGCAGAGAAGCTGCGCGGCAGGCCCCTGGGGCCCGTGGACAAGTACCGCGTGCGCAAGAAGTTCCCACTGCCGCGCACAATCTGGGACGGGGAGCAGAAAACGCACTGCTTCAAGGAGCGTACGCGCAGCCTCTTGCGCGAATGGTACCTCCAGGACCCGTACCCAAATCCCGGCAAGAAACGGGAGCTGGCGCAAGCCACTGGTCTAACCCCCACTCAGGTCGGCAACTGGTTCAAGAACCGAAGACAACGAGACCGAGCAGCCGCAGCTAAGAACAGGTAAGAAAAAACAGTTTATAATACATTCCCCACAATGGACAATTGGCTAGAATGATACGATAACCGCTGTCTGTTTAACGACAGAATGTGACTGTACATGCACGAGTGGCATCGTATATTGAAGGTTCTGGATCTAAACTTCATTACAGAACGCTTTTATAAACAAAGGTAAACTCATGTATTGGGCCCTATAGATCTTCCCGCATAACGACTGCTCGATTTGGTACGGCAAAGATACCATGATGACCTGTGTATGTAAAGCCCAACAACAGCAAACGACCGAATCGGCATCGGCTGATTTAGAACGGCATCATCATTTCTATTGCAATAGACAATGTTTTCACTATTCCCGTTCGTATAGACTCTTATCTTATTTTATTTAGATCCACCTCCGCCATCGCTGTTCTTGTTCGCTTTGAGACTTTTTGGTCGTCGTCGCCTTTTTGTTGAAAGCACCACCGTCCATTCATAATGGCATCGTCCAATTCGTTGGTTATCCATACTGGTAGCAGCAGCAGCTGTAGTTAGTACTGGTGATGAAAAGATATCAAATCAACGATATGTTTGTACAATAACGTATAGATGCATCGCGGATCGAAGTTCTTTTTTTTTCCTACTAATGCTATTCGATTTGGTTGGTCGGCATTGTCGACACAAAATGTCTGCACAATATGTCTGCTATCAGCATGGCCCACACAGGATATCCTCTCTGTCCGTTTCCCTGTCTCTCGAATGCGATTCGGCCTGAGCGATATGGCGACCAGACAGCGTACTATCTGAAAGCTAAAGATAGATAGCATCTCTTCAGCGCATGCTTGTCCTCGGCTCTCTGAAAGGCGGAGTACTATCTCGCAAGTTTCCCCACCGTCCGTAAGTCTATGTCAGACAGTACCAACATTCACTGAACTTTTACGAACACAGAAGCATAGGGACGTAGACGGTAAAGGCCATACATTTAACTGTTTTATTAGGCTTGATCCAGTCATACTTTGTCCGTTTGATGGGCGGTACAGCCTAAAATCGCAAGTCTACACCAGCCGACCAAGCAAAGCGACAGAGAGTTCAACGGCTGGCTACTAACAAATGGCAAATACCTATCTCAGATAGAGCTTTCGAAATTTGACGAATCTGTGGACCGAGACGTTTCTTTAAGGCCGAAGCGACTTCGAGTAGGGTTTTTTTCGCAACCTTACGTGGTTATTAAATATGGGTCCATAGCAGATAGTAAAAAGCCACGAAAAGCACGAACGACCATCACGACGTGAATGTGAGAATAGCTCTATTGGACTACTATATGCTTCAAGTATTGATTTCAATGGTCAGTTTGTCAAATAGTCAAAAATGCGGCGCTGAAATCGTTCAAGAAAAGGACTCATTTTTTAATAATATCAGATAGTTTTTTTTTGCCCAGCCGTTTATATATGGGCCTCGACTGGACATGCAGTAAGTGAAGGCGCATCTACGCTTTGGACTCACATCTTCTTTATTCGAACTATAGTGCAGACCTATTAATAATCAAACTGCTAACAGCAAAAGCTATTGGAGTTTGCATGCTCGTGAAGGGGCATTAAGCTGATATAAAGTAATCATCTTACAGCTGCTCAAAAAATGAAAGGCAAACATTGTCGCTATTGTTGCATTCTGATACAGGAGGAACGGGGCTGCTGACTAGGTGGCCAGATTCGCCAGAATTTCAAACATGTCTGAAGGCTCGCGGTTAACGACACAAGCTAAATAAACCGCTGAGCAAAAAGTCCGTGCTCCATCAGCAAGCTAGTAAGATGCCCAAAGAATAATCGGGAAACCTAGATAGCAAATCTATGAATATTGACGAAAAGCACTCACACAGGTACAATCGTAGGTTAGCACATTCGGACAGTTATACATAGCCGTCTGTCGATGGCAGCGGCGAGGTACCTCAGTGGCAGCACGAATAATAGGACGGGTCGAGTTTTTCACGCCTTTTTTTCTTCATCAGTTCTCGATCCGGTGTGATTTGCTTGTCCTATTATCATCCGTTCTACTAGATTCTGCTTCAAACAATCATAAGGTGATCTCGTCGTGCGGTTCTAAGGTGGTTATTTGTCGTTCTTTTTCAACGGTAGAACTTGAGGTGCTATCGATACTTGTTACACGACGCTCACCTCGACCCCACCTCCTCGTTCAACGGGGGATCCGGGCTGAACACCAGTTGGTCGGACGACCTGTGCCTGTCTGGTCGTAGCAAGCACATGGTGCACTGTGTGGAGGTGGACCGTACGATTTGGTGGCGTGGTTAACATTTGTGACAACGGTGATGATCGTAATTGTACATACAAACAGTAAGCAATTTGAGCATCCTGCGTCTCCTGTGATCAGTAACCACTGTCATTATTTGTCACATGCATACGTCCTCGAAAAAGACGCATCTCTGGGTTTGGGCACGCCTAGTCACACAGTGTTTGGTAAGCAAGGCATACTCACGTGAATGCATTTATTCAACAGCAGCAAAAATGACGAAGACAGCGACGATCAACTTCTGATCTGTGCAATTGCAGTTCAGGTGTTTTTCAGGCATACACATATGAACGGTGGCCACGGCTGGCGGCCGCTGCCACAAACGATACGATAAAGGATGATGATCAAAAGCTTCATCAGATTTTTGTTTAGGTACTCCGATTTGTCTTCTGCGTCTGGTATTGTTGTTATCGTCGTGATGACAAAAACTCATCATACATCGCTGAGCCCGTCTACAGTGAATCATGGTCGGGCAGATTTGGGTGTTCGGTCGGATCTCACGAAAGGTGCGCATTCATGTCAGTTGCTGGCTGAATTGGTGTCCTTCATCTTGATCTCCCGCCCTATGACGATACAAAAGGTTACTACTGCCGTTATGACATGAACATATGCATATGTGCGAAGGAACAAAAGTAACATGTTTATATTATATTAACAGAAACATCGTACAAGGGGGAAGTGTGTGTTGGCAAAGACATTCTTCAGTGACCATGAATAACTCCTACGGACTTAAGCAAAGTACAGATGGTGGTAGAATGGTACAGATCTCTGAAGACAAACAGGTCCTAACAACAAACGATTCTTGGGGGCATATTCTACACCGTACGCTCTTTTCCTGATGATTGCGATTACCGTGCCTATTAGCGCTTCTGTCGGCAATTAGTTCTCGTTTAACATTCATGTATTATGGCCGGGCTAGCTTTTCTAGCTGAGCTCTGCGCGAGTGCCGGTTAGAGTGCGAACACTCTTCGTGGGCAGAAATGCGTACAAAAGAGCGTCAGCGCGTACCGGTCGCTTACTCAGTGTCAGCGGCTCACTTAGTCAGTGTGTACTACTGGCTAAACTCGTTATTCTGTGGTGGCCTATGGCGTGTGACGTCGGCGGAGTGGTTTGATTTCAAGATGGCGTGATTTCCACTAGAGTCTATGCTCACAAATCATGACTGCCGACATCGTAATCCGTGCTGCCGTTAACCAACCTATGCTGTAAATTATTTGCTGGCTTACGAACGACAACACCGCTGATCGGTCAAGTGAGTGTCATACAAAGTATAATAGCCGCAACAGCAGTAATAGGGGAATGAGCAAAGAAAGAACAGGCTTTTGTCCCAAACCCGGCACCGACAAAAGGCCTGCTGTTTACCTGTCAGCCATTGCACTCACAACTAGCGGCGAACGCCGGCCGGCCGGCCGGCCGGCCACAACTGGCCACAGATGAACACAGCCTTCGTAAGGAAAAAAACACAGCCCAAGAACACAAGGATGTTTTCAAGAAATGAAAAACCTTATCACTTTTTACCTACAAGTTTTTCTTTACAAAATTCTTGAACACAGAAAACTTGTATTGATGCTGTCATACGTTCTGCCATTATGTCGGAATGTCTCATTATATCAAAACGACATATCATTATCATTATCACTAAATATTCAACTCTATTGATAGAAATGGCGAAAACACTAAAAATCCAAACAGGATTTGATTTCTATCACTTGTTAATAATTATCTACCAGGACAAAAAGCCTTGCCAAACTTTTCATCGATTGCAATATGGACTTCACAAGCACAAAATATTCTAAAAAGACGGCCAATTCCTTCAGTAGCGGTGTCCGGCTCCACTCGGCCTCAAGCTACCGCAATCACCTGTCTTCATCGCTCCTTCGGGTCAAAATAAAATACATCAAATAGAGAAATGAGCATGAGATGACTTACAAATTTAATTCAATGTGTTTGTAACAGCTTTGTTATATTTAACCGAAGGGTGAATGAAGGAAACGCCTTCGTTGTGGGCGCTTGGCAAACGAAAATCTTTGTTAGCGGTCGTGAGTGATATGCACAGCTCCGTCTGTAATTGCGCTTTTGCGTGGAGCTATCCCTGGTGCTGCCATAGGTTGATCATTACAGATTATATGTACGAATCGCTAGAAGACAGAGAGGCAGGCAGGTCAACTATTTTACCTGACTACGCCAAACGTCACAGTGGCTGCTATATCATTGATTCTATTCGTTCAGACGATTATGTCATGCTCTTACTGTCTCATATACAGTAGCTGTTGAAGCTCTCAAAGGGACACGGGAGCTCCTGGAAAATGTCTAGTCGTATTTCTGCCTATATAGTGATCCAGTCACACATACAATTTAACCGATCAGTTCAATCGCACAACGACGCTGCGAGGTTTACTTGCTAGCCCATTTGACATGGGTCGCCATCCCTCGCCTCGAGCCCACAACTGGACAACTGTCGCTTCGACTTACACGTCATATACTCTTGTGGTTCAGCCGATTATCATGACAAGTCAATTTAGGAAACGAATTTTGCCTGATAATTAGAACTATATTAAAATATGATTCCAAAATGGCTGTGAGCGCCATCTTGGTACAGTACGGTAGTCACAGCCATTCGGGCCTAGCGCTACTCGAAGAGGTTCGTTAAGCGTTGATCTGACATAGCGATAATAGAGGAATTCCATGAAGTGTATGTGATCAGCTCTAGATGTTGCAGATCTTTACGGTTCCATGAGTTCCATACTAGATCCCCCCCCCCCCCCAGCAGTCGTTGGTGTCACAGTTTTACGCGGAAAAAAGACCATTGCGTGACGCAGCTGTCATGAATTATTTTACAGACCAGGTCTGCTGCATTGTCGCGGTAAGCTGGCTGTTCTGTTTGGCAAGCGAAAAGCAGATCAGTGAACGAAGAAGCAGGCTAGATCCCCGCACTACTAACGCGAACAATACGAAAATATCGCCCATTGTAGAAACTAAAAGATTACCAACAGCCTCCAATCGGTCCGAAACACATTCTTAAATATCAACCGAGTTTGAATCAAAAACGTTAAATTACGTCTTGTTACACTCGCTGAACTTTCTTCCAAAAACAGTTTACTAAAAAGAAGTGTGCTAACAAAAAGCAGGTGTTTGCCCTGTTCATCAACGAGTTCCATTAGCTGACCTGGCCGCTGGAAACAACGCGGCCATTACTAGGACGGCACGTCAGCACACGCGTTTCCTTCCTAAAACGGAACAGGTTCGCCAGCTTGTTTCTAGCTTTTCTGTGCTCCGTGTATGCATCATACTGCCGTGCCTATCAACACTCGTCCCTTTCTCTCTGGGCACGTGTGTGCACGCGTACACGTAGTTACTATTTTCGCCGTTAGTGATGCTATTTTACTTACCTTTACTCCTACTGATATTACTGCAAATTGTCTACTGTCTGTCTGTCGTCGCTGGACAGCAGAGATTCCTGATAGTCGCGGCAGCCTCTCAACAGCGGTGTCCAGAGAGACTGGCACGGATGAATCGAAATATTAGCACGCGTACGGCATTCCGTAGCAGTAGTGCACTGAATATACGACCGTCTGCAATGGCCCATCACAGCCATTACTATCATCACTAAATTTGGCGAGCTTAACAGTGCCCCGGTCACCTAGCGCTCGCCGGCCATTTAAGGTCCTGCTTATTATTATTGCAATTGTTATCGTTCAATGTGCCGCCTTCACAAGTAAGATACTTAACAAGTAAGATAATTACGAGTTAATGTCTACTCGTTGGTCAGCTTGACAACAGGCCAACTATCCAGATGTTTGATTGTCAAAAGGCTAGTACATGTTCTGGCAGGGAACTAATTGTGATGTTGAAGAGTGTCAAGGAAAGGATTGTATGGTAAACAGTAAACGATACTCTACCCTAGTACGGTAGACACAAGCCTAAGCCAAGAGTCTAAATTGATCTGTTCGTATCGTGGATCGTTTTAGATATCTGTATTTTTGCGTTAGCAATAATAACGATCAATTAGCTATATGAGCGTATCGATTCTCAAGGCCTTCATTGTCCGTAAAGTTCTACTATACAATGCAAAGCATGCATGAAACCCCCTGTTCCTGGCACAGTATTTACTGCAATTTAATCGCAACACATCGACATGGACGGTGTGAAAATGCATTTGACCCAACCAGCTAGCCAAGGGTATCACTTTCGGCCCGGTAGGGTATTTACTCTACCGCGAGATGATCCCATCTACACTCCAGGTTATTGGGGTGTTACCGATGTATCTGTTCAGGCTATCGTTAACAAGAGAAGGGGGACGTCTATCCTTTGCCGGTCGAAGGGGATTTAGGCCGATAAATACGGCACCATTTACATTAGCTGCCACCACGTACACTATTGCTAGCAGTACTAGAATACATATTGCTGATCGCGTTCACACCTCAGATAGCAACAATGATCTCTGAAATCCACACCTCGAGTTCAACACCGAACCGGCGACTGAGGCAGGCCAGCAACGAGTGAGATCTTGAGTGAGGCTGTTTTGACCGTGAAGAGTGTAGTCTAAAATGATCCGCTCGCACGTCTTGCTACTGAAACCGTATCTAGGAAGACTAAGCGACATGAAGTATTTTCTTTACAGCAAGTAATTGTCGTAGCGTTATATAGGTTTGGATTCAAAAAACGGGCAGAGGCTTGACTGTAGCGTTCCGCAGCAAAAGGCTGTCCGATGATCGTCCTTCTGCGCACCCAGTCACTACACCTTTCTAGGATCTATGTTAAGGCACATCGTAGGATTCGTGTGTATTTGTGCGCCCGAGTGGATGTGTTCGTCGAATCCTCTAAACTATTAACAGTAGTGTTTACTAGTTTTGTAGAGTATAATGCAGTAATGCACCCGCCTCGGTCGTTGTGGCACCCCTTCTCCTTTGTCGTCCTTCAAGGTAGCGATGATGATGATAATCATCGCCGCTTGATCTGCTCATCAACCGGCGAACGACAGCCGTTTAAAACGAGTGCAGCGGTACATTCTGCGCTATCCTATGCGACGCACTTTGATACAGTACGGTAGATTTGCGCGTTTCTCGCCGCTGCATTTACTACTGGTCGGGTGTCGATAATCTTGAATCGGTCAGACAATAATTCCCGCGGCCGCCTTTCGAATCGTCGCTGCCGTCGTCAGCCTAATCCGGATGTCGTTTAAATAGCACAGGGGAGTGTAGGGAATACGACAGTGTTAGCAGACGAGTACAAGCCACTCAATTACATACATACATACATACATACAATCGCCGCCAACGATAGACACTAACGCCGCTACAACTGGTACGCTCCTCCTCACCGATTAGAGCATACGCACTCACATTGATACAGTGCTATGGCCCAGCAAACTCGTCTGCAGCGACAATTGAACGCTGAAACTATTGCTTTGACGACTGCTAGTCCGATGACCGTCCACTAGCTTCTAGCACCTCTTGTTTGCACTGCCTTCGGGTAGGATCACGGCTGTGAGGAGAAGACGGTTGCGGCCGCCGCCGCCGCCGCCGCCGCCGCCGCCGCCGCCGCCGCTACATTACAACCACCACGAGCTACTTCTCGGCTAACGAATAACACGTACTTAAGTACTTCACTCAGTGGAGTGAACGAAACAGGCGGTTAAGAGGCAGACAGCGCTCAGTCGACTTAGTCGTCAGACTTCACTTGCTCTCTCTCCTTCTGAAGAGACTAGCATAGTTTCTTCCGTTCTATCTCACTGTTGCTTTTGTGCAGGAACGTAGGCAGCAGTGCAGGCAGTAACAGTAAAAGCTAGCTAGGTAGATACACAGATAGCTCGCTTCCATGCACTCGAGTGCTTTCTGTCAGGCCTTGCCTATACAGACGGCAATACAATAGCGTATACATGTTCTACAACGATGTCTATGAATCGACCATTGGCGATCATCGACTGTATACGAGTGCTTGCCATTCGAGTACCCTTCCAGGTATGAAGTACAAAATAACCTTGCTACTTACGACAACAATGGCTATATGGTAAAAACACCGGACCAATAGCAATGGTGCAGAAGTCGTGACAATGACTCTGTCTATGTAGCTTTCGGTAGTTTCAACATCACTCGAGGATAATTGGCAGAAGCGACCCGTATACGAGCGGCAATAGCATAAGCGATCAGTTTGTTTCGAGGATTTAATCAAGCTCAACGTGGCTCCTAATCTTCAAGTGGAAACCCCAAAAAGCTCTTAAAACTAACAAGTCAGCGTGATATCGCAGGGGAGAAAATAGTCTGACCTGTTTCCAGTAGCAGCCACCGTTCGAAGTGGACAAGCCGGATGGCGCTGGTTCATTGTTCAATGCAAGCTCGACGCCACGGATGCTGACACCAATTCGTATTCAAATACATGCCATAGGTTAGGCATAGGTACTCGTCATAGTAAACTGACGCTCGACACTGCTGTTATCGTTGCAATTTACCATACAGATATTCCGTTAGGTGAAAATCTATAGCGTTCAAACGTGGAGCCATAGTGTCACAATGCGTATCCATGTCGAAAAAAACGCGCCGATAAATTTCGTTTACGGATGGGATCAATTATGGTGATTTACTCTATTTACGCCTACGTAATATGTACAATTTGCTTGCCTGTAGTATCTGGACAAGTCTTTGAAATCAACAAGGATCTCTTCGAACCGCTCTTCAGCCGAATACTATTACCTGTATTTTGCATAAAAATGGCGACCTCATAGGTTAATAGTTTTACTCCTATAGCCTCTTACCCAGCCTTCGGGTCCTATCGGAGCTCAGACAAATAGGGGCTCGCGTGCGCACTTACCGCGGCAGCCGTGGCGCCTTCAGCGTGTTTTAAGCGTTAATATTAATAAAGAAGAAGAAATGAAATGACGTTGTATTATCTCGTCGCATCGTATGCAGATTAAGAGCTGTGGTCGGCCATTCCTGCCCCGACAATGAATCTTTCAATTCATTCCCGCCTCCGAAGCAGGGATGATGTGAGGACTCGTTTGAGACAGACGACTCCTTACATTCTTATTGGTACTGCTAAAATCGTTGGCGCTGAAACTCGTGGGAACCAGCACACATCACATCTTCGTGGGTAAAACGTGCAGCAGAGGTCCTGTGGCAATGCGTTACTTGGAGGCGTATATATCACCGAGCGGACACCGTATGCACGCACACTTAATCGAGCTCAACATCGACCTCGACATATTTTTGTGCTTCTTAAATATAGATCAATGGACAAGTTAGTGTTGAAGGAACAACGGGAAATATATGGAGGACTGAAATAAGAAGGGGTGTGACACAGCTATTGACTAGGAAAACTCTTAGACGGATCGAATAAGTACATAGTATGCTTCTGCTAGTCTTCTATAGCTTCTGTTGACAATACGAAATGAAGTTTTCGGACGCTTATCTGCTACAATATGTAGGTGCAAATCGCGTGAGCTACCGTTGACGTTTGAGCTCGATCATCAGCTGAAAATGATGACGTTCCATCGCTCAGCCAGGATGAGAAACGCACAAAATGCAACAGTAATTTTACGATCTTTCTGTCGTTTCTGAATTTTCCGATTGCTCACCCATCTAGAAGGGGCTCAGTCGGCTGTGAATACACACAGAAACATAATCCATCCGCTTTAGATTTGTCTTGGTATTGTTGACCATCTTTTCTGATGACATTATAGTAACAAAGATACCCGTTTGCATGGCAAAGGAGAACACAGAATCGATTTGGTCGTGTGTTACTGTTGTTCAAAGGAATATATTCTAACAGATTCAACTTCTCTCAAATAATACTTCTTGTACAGATTGATAAAACGTTACTTCAGGACGCCGTAAGCCGATAAACGGCTTTTGGGAATAGTCCTTATGAGGCAGCGTTTAATCTCTTCTTCACTTTTTTCCCTCAGCGTAGGTTAGCATGCCATAGGAATGTCGAGTGTCTCAACTCGTTTATAATTGTGTACCTTAGACGCCCTGGTGTCGTTGCGCTGCGATATGTAACATTTTGCGGTATTCCCGTAAGCCAGTATGCATTTGTAAATATGCACGGATTGGTATAGACGAATCTCGTAAATTTCTTTTCGCAAAATCCTATGGAAGACGTGCATCTTCTAGATTGAAGACGATGACACCTTCGTCATGACGACAACAACGACGAAGCATCTGCAGCGTCCGACAGGGTCGAACATCGACCGTTCAAAGGATACGGTGCGCTAAGGGCAATTATCGCCCCGAAGTACAATGGCAATAAATCGCCAAGGTACTTCGGGGTAAGTAGCTGCTGTTCGTCCTCCGAGTAATGGCTTACTGACGCTATCGTTGCAATCAATGGCCTCTTCCCCATCGTGGCAGGGATACGTTGTCTTTCTTGCATTACATTTTCCTGCGTGCGTCTGCTATGGGTTTAGTGCCCTAAAATAATCAAAATAGTACTTCGGCTCCTACAGCTTCTGCAGCCCCAACGGCAACTGCCGCTGGCACCATTAGAAAAAATATCAGAATTACGCTGTAGTGGTACCATTCAAATATTATATCGACAACGACAGTAACAACTCTTACGCTCGGGCACTTGGCCGGCTGGTTGCTCTTCGAAACTTTTTCATGCGTTCATTTGCCTTCGTTCTTTTTTTATCCTCATCTTATTCCCCTTCAGTTTCCTGGCGCAAATTTGCTTTTCTCTCTTCTTTCTGTTCTTTGACTTTTGCGGCATCAATGCCATTTCCCAGTAGCAGCGACGGCCACTTCTGCACGTTGGTTCAGCCGTCAATCCACTTGTGCACGCCAATAGTACTTGTGTATCTCGGCGTGCTTTTTTCTGCCGCCTCTTGCCTTATTGCTAATTCTGCAATGGGACAACGATCGAACGAGACGGACTTTCATTCTGTCATCGGCATTTTCACAATCACGCCCGTGTCCTTTCTCGTTCTTTTACATGATGGCCCGCTAGCTCGCACACTCACTCACTCACTGGCGCCTGGTGATAATGTCATTCTAGTATACCCAGTGCTATAAAGCGAGCGTTCTTGTTGCGGTATCTGCATTACGGGGCTCCAGCAACGATCGGTTTAACCAGTAAGAATGATATCACGTATCGTTTTGCTTGCATTCTAATGGCTGTCTTAATTGGACGCGTGTTCATAACTTCATCCCGTCTATAACTACGTCGACGCTTGTTTCCAATAATGTAACAATAATAATGCTATCAGCAAAAGAACCTAAATGCCAAACGCCGGACCGCGACGCGATGAAAGCGTTGCTGACACGTAAGTCCAGTAATACAAATTATGGAAATTATTAAAATAATTATTACAAAATATACAATCGAATCTAAAACGAGCCATTGGTCGACCATTGCTTTTACTGCTGACAGCCCCCTCATCGTCGTCGTCTTAAAGGTGGGAGGATCTACAACGTAAACGCATATGTGTATACAAACACGTATGGTACAAATTCGTACGTAGATCAATACCATCAAACATGGGCCATCGAGTGCGCCTCCGTTAAATCTAATCCGAAATTTCCTTCATCAGTCTATTTGTCAAACTGCTGTGCCGGGCTATTTATTTCGACTATCTTGTACTTCAGAAGTAACAGAAATAGAGTTATCTGATGCCACTTACTCACTCTTCACTTTCAACGGCACCGCCGGCGCCATCGTTGCCGCTGCCACGGATGTTCCTCTCGTTCATGCCGCTAACTTTCAAAACCAACAGCAGCACCACTTGAGCAACGACACGCGGATACTGATGCTAAAGCTGCCGCCGAATAACGTAGCTTCGCCATTGCCAAAATCATCACTGCCACTATCGCCGCCTGAGTAAACAAAAGTTTCAAATGTTTCGGTAGGCGTCTTCCTGCTGTATCAAAACAGGATGCAAAAAGTATGGACGTGAGCAACTGACAGAACGAATCGTCGGCTGTCGAACGCAAGACAGCGTCGACGGACGCAAAAGACGTTACGCGAATCGACAAGGGTGAATTTCACCGGCCGACAAGTACATTGGATGCCGTGGTGTTTAGCGTTGAAGGAAAGCGGTTGGATGCGTCCTGAAAGTCGAGAGCCTTCGAGGGGTCAACAAAATGGCAATGAAGTCCTTGGCGCTTTCCATTGACCGCTCAGTTTACGTCACAGTTTTTGTAGCCTGTTTATAAATATGATTGTAGTATAATGTAGAGATCAGATAGATTAACGGACAGAGGCAGGAACACACGACTGCGTACACACACACACACGCACACACACACACACACACGCACACGAACCACAAACACTCACAGATCTATGTTTGAAAGCTTAAAAAAACTGTTCAACGAACAAACGCAAAAGAAGAAGAAGAAGAAGAAGGTCACAATAACGAAATATCGACAAAGTGACTTCAGAAAACCCTTCAGACGCAATTATATATGTACGTACATATGGACTTATACATGTGTGCAAAACTTTGCCGGTGTGGGGAATATCAATGAAACGCAAAGACTACGACAATACAGACTAGATGTACAGTTAATATGATGACGCCTGTTTGACAAGTGGACAGATATAGATATTCAGATGCCGAGAAAATTGTGCCGCTAAACAAACGCCATTGAAAAAAAGCGTAGGATACGGCGAGGAACACGAGGAAATAGCACAGCTGATCTTGAAAATGATAGTAGGCTTCCACACAAACTCGATTCTATTCCAAACTGACAATAAACCGTTATTGATTGTAACCTGCTACCGATCATCGCAGCTAAAACTAAACAGATAGATAGGCACTATAATATATACAGTCATATCGTCTATCCGCATACGTACAGTCGTGTGTGCGATGATCTGTGCATACACGTACTGTTGCAAGACACACGCTGCAGGCGTGTCTGGCAATTCTATCTGAAACATACAGGTCCTGCCCCTAAATGTACATGTAGATGTAAGATAGCAAATAACAAGAATCTTGATGGAAATAGCGCACAAATTGCCCCAGTGCGACAAAGTATCTTTTTTTGAAACAAACACCGAACGGTTCGTTTGTCTATCGGCGTCCTGAAATTAATGAATCACAGCGTCTGCGAAATACTCCAGCATCGTTCATTGTCTTTGCTAGCGGGTTGAAAGCATTCACTTAACGAATTAAGTATCTCACGAGAGACATTGTTAGTGTACATTTATGCAAGATGAGTCTACTATTGTCTACATCGTACCTCTATGGCCTATTACTACCGGGTGTACTATATATGCATGAGGTAACTGCCTTCTACTGCCCCCTCCTGAACTGATCGTTCTCCCTTCAAAGCGTACTTCTGCGTACTGGATCTAAGTGAGGGCTTTTAAAAGCTCAATACACCACATTGAAAGTGTTTCGCGCGACTAAGTCACGCTATATTCAATGAAGGTGGTCATGCTGCTAGTCGTATGTTGTTCAGTAGGACGTTCTCTCTGTCTATCACTGTGCCTGGCTGGTTCTCGGCCGTATATTCTTGCAGGTCTGCACGCTGCGGGAGAGCTTTAAATTCATCTTGTATTCGATCAATCACAATTCGGGTCTCTCGTAAACCGCAGCGGCTAGCCACCACCGCAAATTGCGTCAGTTCCCTTGGAATCCCCTTCTCCCCAAAAAACAAAACTGAATCAGCCGGAGATGGTAGCGGCAGTGCGCAGCGTCAGGGTTGCTCGCGCTGGTATCACTATATTCTAAGGAACAAGATAGCAGATTCATATAGGCCATAGAAAACAGAGAACGTAGACACCTTCATGCATCGAAGATGACGGCTTATAGCTTACGAGCTATTTTTCAGCGACTTATAAGCCACTTATCAACGTTGACCGCTAGACTTTGCCATAGTCAATAAAGTCGAATGTTTGAGATGCTCTGGGGGAAACAAACAGACCGTTTACATCCGTCGCGTCCAACGCTATATGAAAGGCTTTGAAAGGACATCGTCGGCGGCGTAACTACAAATACGTGCACTTAATCTTGTTATTTCTGCCGTGATGCCACGTCCGCCGCGAACCGGACGTCATAATGGTATATATACATAGGAAAATTTAGACCTTCGTACACGTACCACGGCTGGTTTACAACGAATGCCGCAGGTAGACGGTTCAGCGATGCTCACCTTCTAGGTTACTTCTAATACCCTGGACCGACTGGTACTTGATTAAGTGTGAGCTGTCGAAAATTGAATGTAGCGCCTGTCTGGCAAGCCCCCAATGGTCTACTAGACTAGACACAACTATCGGAGGAGGGAAACCACTTCACTGTTTCGAAGAATTACAAATGGCCGAGGATCTGATAGAGGAGGAGGCAGTCGTTTTGATTACGACCGTGCACTCGTCCGAGGTTACCCTCAGCCGCGTACATCAGGAGAATCGTCGTTGCTGCCGCTGTTGATGCTCATTTACGTGCCATTGCCACAAACAGACGATTGGCCTTTTCCCAATTCATTCTGATCTTCACTGATGTTGTTTCTATCTCTGCCGAATGTTTCGTCTGTCTCGGCTTTTTGGCGTTTGCACGATGCACTGGAACAAAAATCAATGGCGGCAATTTTTCATTATTTTATTTCTCGTAATGCGATCGGTGTCTGTTCGTCGTACAATGTACGAACGCATTGGACGGGACGATCATCAGCATCGGGGCCGGCGACAAGTTGAAAAAGAAACAGGCTCTCATAGAGACAACAGTTTGATCACCGCAATAGCACCTCCAATCATGCGTTGCTGTGTACAGTCTAAGGTATTTGTTTCGGCATTTGGGACTTGATCCGGCTTTTTTTTTGCTGCAGCTACGGCAGCTGTACGACGACGTTTACGTATTTACACTCAGTCGACCACTGCGTACGATACCCACATTGTGGCTCTTTATTTTATGCCGATTTTACTGCTGTCGTCGGCGTAACGTGCCGGGCTCTGTCATCATTCGTACGCTGCTATTACTTATATTTACGTTTGTATGACATACGCTTGTCGGAGAAGATTCTAGTAGTAACACCCGGTGATTTGTGTTTATTGTATTACGAACTGTTAATATTTTCACGTGCAGTAACAACTTTCAACGCTATATGATATAACTTGGAATTTGTTTATAGACAAACAAAAACTAAGAATTTACTGATCGACCTCAGAGTTCACGTGCATAGAAATGATTGCGGTGAACGATTAAGATCAAGATCAGCATATAGCACGCAGAGCCTGAATGTTTTGATCCAGGCTCTGCGTGCTAATTCACTTTACTCTTCAGCACTAAAGAAAAAAACAAATGAGTGAAGAACTAGGCCATGTAAATAAGACGCACGCACGAGTACTACGCCGCAATCGTATACGAAAAGAACATTACCTTCCATCTGCATTAGTAATACCATGTTTATCTCTTGAAATATCTTGAATACGTTCATTTATTCGCAGTAACCATCCATTTACCCACTTAATCTATCTCATGCCGGTATATATACATAAACATCATATTTTGAAATTGGAAAAGCGGTCAAAACGTGTTTTCTTCGAATGATGCGACCAGCGTCTTGGGGTCCGGTCGTCGCTGGGTCATTGCTCATGTCGTTTGTGAAGGAGCTTTTATTCTTGGCAAACATTTTAATTTTATCGGTTTCGTCGAGGGTGGGATGGGTCGGTGCCTAGGGCTTGCATGACGTTCCAAGTGTCTGCAGCAAGCAGACTAGCAATGCCGTTGACACACGAAACATTGTTGACTAGGTTATCCGTGAACTTTGGGAGGGGTACATTTTTAGTCGTATGCATTTAGGACCAAGCAGATACCGTAACCTACGACCAGCAATATTATGTATGGTTTTATGGCTTCGTGGTTATTACCTTTTTTTTTTGGATATCTGTTGTTGGGTTTTTTCTTCGCTAGCTGTTCATTTGAGTGCCATTTATTAATCCGAAAAAGAATTAAGTGGAAAAAAACGCATTTTCTACAGGCGGATTTCACTATATATTCCTTGTTCCTGATTTCCTGAATTGCTAATAGAGCATGATGAATTTCGATAGCGTCAGTATGACGAAAGCTAGCACATATGCGCGCAACAAGCCGTGCTATTTTTGTTTGTTTACGTCTCAGAAGCTTGGCCCATCGAATCACTCTTAGCGGGCAGAGAAGATCCGACAAAAATTTATTGGCGTTAACCGTTTACAGGCGTAACTATATCATATTGACACAATTCGATACCGTCGAACATTACGTCAGAGAACACCGAGATAGAAAGGTGTTGAGTAGTAAGCAGCGGCTCAGAAAACGTGCAGACTGACAACGGCAGTCTCGTCATTTACTATTATTACACGTATGCATGAATTTATCATGGCACGCCACAGTCAACGTCTGCGTCGAGTTCTTATAGCCAATTATATTCTCTAGAAAGCAGAAGTTCGTCAGTGCCTTTGGCGTAGCCCCGCGTCCACGGACATTAACCGATCCTGCCTTCTGCCAGTCGGCTCTCGATACGCGCGTCTAGTTAACGAAACACAATCGAAGTGGGATCGGCCGCACCCATATCTACCGCCCAAACCACTACCATTTACCGCCAGATCGGTCGGTAAAATAGAAAATGCTGCTGGCTGTGGCATAACGAGTTGGCGACGGCCCACGGAGCATAAATTCATCGAATTATTGAAGCAATAGTCAGGGCGATATATGGCTATACATGTTCTGACATCTGTATCAGCATAGAGTAGACGTGTCGTATCTGTTGCCAGCTGTAACATCATATGTCAAAGACAAGTCTCGCTGGCTGGCACCGAAGGGGGCGCTAAATGCTGAAAAACAGTAATTCTACGCAGGTGGCATGTGTTATGCGGAGATGGGATGCGCATAATCATACTAAGTAGGCAAACGTTTTGATTCATCTACCTAGCCATATGGCCCAACAGACTAGCTTTGACAGGTCGACCCTGTCCTGAAACGACACTATATCTGGGGGCTTTTCGATTAAAAAATTAAACCTCATGCCATCAGTACAAGTGAGAGATTCGAAAATGTCCAACGACACTCACTACAGCCAAGTAGATTAGAGAGCTCCTTTATTTAGGGAACGAGTAGGTGCTAGGGGCGACGAGCACGTTGGCTAAATGCGCGACCAAATTGCTGAAGTAACATTTATGCGATTTAGCAGTAATTATTAAAGCTAGCTTCTGCTAATTCGATCATTTTACACGAATTGTGTCCATGATGCCACGCAATGCTTGGATATATATACAAGGAGCTAGGACAACGGTGAAAGGGTCATACCGTTCCTGTCAACGGGACTAGTTGATTGTTCTTTGATAACGTGATACTGGCGTATCTCGCCGAAGCTACCGCGAGGGAGAACGAAAATCGACAACAACTTAAATCAGGCGCCAACGAGATGCGCGCACGAACTAACAACGTCGAACTAAGCACGACAAACGATGACCAACAAGATCTCTACGTTAGTACTTAAAAAAAAATTTAAAAGACAACGCGTCTTTTCTAGTTCAGCTCGTTAAATTGTCTATGTTTGCCTACGTAAGCTTCATAATTCCGTTCAGTGCATATACAAGCTGTTAGTCGTAGACGTTAGTTCACGCAACAAACGTAAGCGTAGTCTTTAAGTCGACTTCCTACTGAAAGCTGCAGGCTCATCGAGATCTAATTTCCAATCAGTGACCGTTTCTTGATCCGTGACAGAAGTGCTAGTGTTATGCGAATATATGAGTGTAGTATCGGCTTAGACTGCAGGGATGCATGGAGAAAGTATATCTAGATCCCTATTGCTTTATCGATCTATTCACGGCCATCGAATGCTGCTACGCCTTGGTAGCTGCTCACATCTTCCACGGTCGTTTCCTACAAGCAAAAAGAAGCAGCCATACAGGCCAGGTCACACACGTGTGACTTTTAAGCGAAGTTGGTTTGGCGCTCCGCAGGGAACTACGAGAGCTGGAAGCAGCCGAGGCGTGGGGGCATATCATTGCTATCAAAAAAAAGGGCGGGCCGGAAGTGGAGCACTTAAGGCATAGCACATCCACAACTACGGACCGGTCGACCGGAATCGAACACTGCGCGTCAGCTGCGTCCATCCTGTCTTCCACCACCACTATCTCCTCCACCCCCGCCTTTATTGTACATCGAGCTAGCTAGGCAGGTAGACGGACATGCAACCAAGCGAGACGTAGCGCGCTTTGTTCCACAACGGGCGGGAGGATAGGCCTTTTCCTCCTCCGTAACAAGAGATGGGTACACGTACACAAAAGGTGTCATGGCCATATTGAAATGGTAGCATTCTGCAGGACCGGTGAAGTCACAAAGCCTACCTAGGTTTAAATAGATCAATTGCTGGCAGAGCACTTTGGTACGATACGCTCGTGAGATGACAAATCTTTTCAGGAGAAAAGAGGAAAAAGGAGACGGAGAAAGGACCAAAGGAATCTGCTGCCGACTGAGCGAAGCAAATATAATTTGTCTTCCGATAAGTAGACTGCTGGTGTAAAAGTGGTGATAGTAGTAGCGGTGCTACTGAATACCACTAGGAGTCGAGATTGGGCCGTTAACGGAACTGGGCGAAGTGCACATTACGAAAACTGGGTAAAGCGAACCAAAGAGTCCGATCCGAACTTATCGTCCTTTGATCTAGCAATTCCAAGTTAAATCAACACTATAGGTGTCCCAGGAACGCTAAACGTATTAGGAAACTTATTTGATGCATCCGTAGCACGTCTTATTAAATCATAATAACAGTGGTACCTATAATAATGGAGCGATCTTAGTAGAGCATTATTATTTATTGAAATTTGCCGAATAGCTATGATTTACCCCGCAGTGGTTTACTTTAGCGTTTCGGGACAAATATACCTCATAATCAGAAATTTAGACGCATCTTACGCCACTCAGAAATGATCTGGATCATCTTCGTGTTCTTCTTTTGTTCGCTCTTGTTTAAACTTGTGTTGGCGGATCGCGTTATAAGGTCCCCATTTATGTTGCGTCAAAATATATTGGACAAGTTATAATTAGGCGATGTCGGCATATAATCGTGAAACATCTATCTGCACCAACCGAACAACAAAAAGATTATGTTTTGAGTAACATTCAAAAGGAGGCGCCAAATAGTAAATGAATACTTTTGGCCTGTTGGTGGCAGGGTCGTCTGCCGACTTTTACTGAGGGTCTGAATATCCTGCTACATGCCGCAGACTGACACGGTCGTCACTGCCGGCCATTTCGGTCAACAACTTTAGCAGCAGAAGCAGATCGGGTCAGACAAAATGATTGCTTCTAACGATCAATAGTAATCCCTTTCGAGTATCACCTTGAACGTTGAGGGCTACAAGAGGTCTATCCTGGATCGTTGATCAAAGGGACGAGTCCTGCCTCGTCTCTAGTGTCAAACTGAAAAAAGGTATGATCGATAAATCGAAAGCGTGGGCTTGTGCGGGTCTAGATATGTACGTGTCCCGTTAATGTGACCAATTCTTGTGTTATATTTATGCCTGCTTTATATGAAGGCATTTTATCCCATTCAATTTGTATAGCAGCATGCCACTGGTGTGTGGCGACCGACGTGGTCCATGGAGGTCACGGTTTCAACACATGCATGCAGACCTATGAACTTATGCATATAGGTTATAATACAGTACTAAATTAACCCACAATGAGGCTGAACCATCGAGATGGGACAATTCGAACGAGTCAAAGATGCCTAAATATATGCATAAATGAAGTATGACGCTTTCGCCATGTTCCGTGCATTTGAACGCATGACGAAAGTGCACATGATTATGACGACTTACATCAACTTTCTGTCAAACAACGGCTCAGGGTATGCCAAGGGACTGTCGTATACACTATAAAACAAATCTTCGTATACACTTCGTCGTATACACTATAAAACAAGCTTGCATAGTAATATGCTTCAATAAAAAAAAAAAAGGATATATATTTATTTTACGAACGTACTGTATTCACCCTTATATTCAATATTTTTACATTAATCAGTGAGGAAACATCTCATTAGGTGTTGAATTCAGGTAAGGCTCTATTGCTCTTGGCGCTATTAGAAGGCCCTGAAAATAACAAAAAGCGTTTGTTGTCTGTGAAAGTTGTTTCTAACATTTCTACTGCATAAAATTATTCAGATGGGAAAGTAATGAATTCTATGTGCTTAATCGTAAGAATGTAACGCACATGCTCGCGTTCCGTCAGTAACAAACTGTTAACCACTGTTGGAGCACGCAGCTTGCTAAACTGATGGTAGTAATAGCATCTCAATTATACTTATACATATATATATATATATCATAAAGCATTATTGGGCTGGTTCGCAGCACGTAGTGCTTAATAATCCCCTTCCTGTCGACGCTATATCTGTGTATAAATGTTGGTATTCATTTGTTCGATCCTTTTTTTTCATTGTTGCCGTCCATTTCCTTCATCTTCATGACAATAGTCAGTAGTCAGCTAGTCGATGTGTTTATCTGTCTCTGTACTGGGCACAATCCAACCCAACTGGTAGCGCTTGGCCTTCTGTTGTTCTAATGTGACTCATGACCAGCCGCTAGGTGAACTAGAGGTGGGCGGTCTTCATGGGCTTCGCCGTCCACCACCACAGCGTCGCCACCATCGGCGAAAACACAACCCTCCCTGTTATCCGAAGCAGAGACGCGACGCTGACCGATGAAAGCCAAAAATTAGAGTCAAGTAGGTGGGCGTCTACAAGGTGTTCGACCGCCTGTGCTAGCAACAGCAAGAGCGAAGATAACTGGCGGCAGCATCTTACCGTTGGGCCGTACTACTACTACTACTACTACTGCTGCTGCTGCTGCTGGCCGTCGGCTCCGTGCATCTATATATTCAACTAACAATCCATCTATGCATCAGTCAAATGCTTGACGTAATCGTCGTCCCAAATCGAAAGAGGTGTTTCGGCGCCAGCGGCATAACGGCGGAGAATACGCTGCCGTTTTGCTGTTGCTGTTGCAATAGGAAACACATTCATCCGTACATGTTAAAAACCGGTGGAAAAACGCTTATTTGACCGCATGGTCAGTTGAGGGCGGGTCTCTATCTCCCTTGCAAACGAGAGAAAACCTACTAGGTTGAGCTAGGGATGCTGGCGTGTGTTATCGGGGGGCGTATATCTGTGATTTAGTCAGTACAAATAGAATTCAATTGCTTGAAAAGGCTGTGATCAGAATCTCATCATGGTAATGACGGCTATCGTTGCCGATGCTGCGCTTCCATTGCCATTAAATAGGAGAAAACATTGTTGTTACTGTTATCGCCAGTAACAAGAAAGTGAACCCAATGACGACATGTGGAAGTAATGTTTTTTAGCTATTTGATAACGTGATGGCACGAAAACCAGTAAACAGAGAAACGTATTGAACGATCTGACTATCGATCTATCGGACAGGGGTGTGCCCGCTAAATAATTAAGAAACGCGTAGTAACTGCTTTTTGTTATATTCGTTATGCCATTGCAGCACTTAGTCCCGACACTTGTTACGACAAAGTAAGTTTAGCTACTTCAGACTTTTTTGGCCGTTTCGTCGGTTTGACCCAACGTTGGGCATAATGATAGATCATTCAGATCTTTTAGGCAGATCTTTCAGATCAAAGTTGTCGTGAAGCTTTTCTCCTATAAGGTCCTATTTGTGACAACGATGAAAAATGCAAGTAAAATTCGACAAGTCAGTTACATAGTCCTCGTTCCGAGCAATTCCTTTAATTTTTTTTTCCTTAATATTCGGTCTAAATCTGGCCACATATTACTTGCATATATCTCCAACCTTCATCACACCAAATTCTGAATAGAGCCATTCACTACAAGCATCAGAAAAGTTTGTCACTAACGCGTAGCAGACGAGGGAGCCATGAACGCTTAAAATGATCCGCGAATGTAGCCGATGGGGTGAGCGAACGGAAGGGAGGGGATGAAACTATTTCGATTAAGATTACGTTCATATATATATATATATATATGGCAGAAGGCCAACTGAAGGTATTCGACTCGCGTAACTACTGCAGCTGTGAAAGTGGCATGCACCGTAATATCATCTGTTACGCGACGTGTAAGTCTTCAATGGATAGATGAGGGCAGAATTCGATGAGATTTTGCCGGGACAAGACAGGCGAATGATCAAGGGCGCGAGACTCGAAGCCAGCAACGAATCCCGATCGTCTGAGTAACGCAGCATTCGATTACGTTTTTCGGTACGCACACCTCTCGACCCACTCGCATACGTTTGTCGTAGCGCTATTTAGTAATGGTAAGCAATAGTTATAGGAGAAGACGATGTCGAGAGCGTTGCTAGCAATGGCTTTATTGGCTTCTGCGACAGACGCGACTTCTTCGCGCCGTTGAGCCGATCAGGGCTCCAGAGGGAAGTGCGACGATAACGATGCAAAGACCCCGCCTATTTCTTTCTGTGAACTTCTTTTTGTTTTCCTGCCGTCGCCATTTTTCGTTTCGAAGCCAACTCCGAATGATGGCGGATCACTTTAGATATTCTACCTGTTGTGAAATCGTCTCATGAGGACGCTGCCGTATTCCTCACTCTATCGGGTAGGATTATGTTTGTAGCGTGCCGATGTACACTCTTCCCCGATCGTTGTGGCCTCCCCACTAGCACAGTCGCGGGTTTGATTCGTTGTTTGTGTTTTGCTTGACAGTGAAAAAAAAAAGGCTGAAGAACAGAAGTGAGGAATGAAGCATTGCGATTCACCCGAAACGCAAAAGAAAGCTTGAGGTTTTGCGTCTATACTCCCCCTTTCCCAATCCCCTCTTGCTTTTTACTTTCGCTCGTTTCGTTTACATGAATGAAACTTCTCAGTGCGCCGTTTCATTATTGTGTAATAAGCGAGATGAATCTCTTTGGACAGCGAATGAAGCAATATATCTGTACCAATGTACATATACATATGTAATGTACTGCGCGTATCTCATGTGAGGGATTTCGTGCGAGCACGTTTCCGTGCCGATTGCTAGCGCCTGATTTTTCTAAGTCAGCTTTCTCTAGTTCCATATGAAGCCTGCCTAACGCCTTTGGCCACTACAAATATATTCAACTTGCACAGCTACGCCCTTCGCGTCTCAATATGTCTCAGTAAGTGGCGCTCACTGCGATGATGCCATTTAAATCAATCGTTTATGCCATGCACATCTTTCCGTATACGACGAAAACTCGATTTTGCCGTGTGCAGCAGCCTAAACCACTACAAACTTTGTAACAAAACGAGCCAAAGTAAAAGGAAAATGGAAATTGGTAAAAATCAGATTTTTTTGTGGTTGTGAAGATGACGATTATCATGTTGAAGCGGACTAAGGACAGAAATGAGAGAGATCAATAGTTCGATTACTACACAATACGCTAACGCAATATCATAATCTTTGGCATAGCGGAGTAATCGATTACTAGACCCCGGTTATCAGCCAACCAACGAATAAGCAAGCAATTGCCTGAGGACCTTTCTCTGAAAGCAGATTTAATTCTTATTGTATTATTGGTAGATCTTACCCACCGTTAGTAGCGGGAACCATTGTCGTTTTTCTGTCGTTGTGCAATCCTCAGACTAAGGAAAGCAGGTACCTTTGAAGGCTGTTACGTCAGAATGTCTCAGCTGTCCCAACGTCATCCATCGATAAGAGCAACGAGTTTCATCGTTGGATACGAAAATGCACCAGGGCATAAATTCGAATCCACAATAGTAGGCAGGCAGAGGACAATTCAAGGGGTGCCACATGCTTATATTCAGTGAAAACCTATTGAGGTTGTTGATAAAACGGCGATTTTTTAGCTATTTATCTTTAGACGATTGTCTAATGGAAGATGGAGAACATTTGATAAACCAAATCACACTAACTCTTTAATCCCACTTACATCGTATCGCCAAAACACGACACACGAGGTAAAAATTAAGCGAATATATAACTATAAATTATAACTATATTATCAGATCAGAAGGATCTTTCGGTCCAACAGTAGTTCACTCCTAATAGATGTCTCTAATGGCTAGAATATGGTTTTATATAATGATGCAATGAAACGATGAAAGATCCCTCCCGGCACAGGTCGCTTGCCTAGTCCCGATCACAATCATAACGACAACTTCGACTCACGATGAAGTATTCGAGAAGATGAAGTCTTTGTGTTGAATTGCTGAATGATCTTCGTTGACGAAATGCTAATTCGATTTGGGAGACCCGAAAAAATTACTGCTGCTTCTGCTGTTCAGTACCCATTCATTTTCCTACTTCTTCGCCAGCACCTATACATATATATATATATATATGTATGTATGTGTATATGTATATATAGGTAGAATAGATAGGCATATGTGTCTGTCTCTCTCTGTCTAGTTAAAAAGAAATAACTTAGAACTGCTGAATCATCGCTGAGTAGATAGTCGTCATTGGACAAAGAAAGGTAGGTTTGCTTTTAGGATGTTTCCTAAAAAAGAAAAAAAGGACGAAACTCGACCTCGAGTTTCGTCTTAAACTGTAAGAGTAACAGCCTCCTTCCTCGCCCCTTCCCCACGTGCCCTCCGTGCAATATGAAGCCTCTCGTTTCGATCGTGGAGATGACGACGAAACGCTCATGGCTACAATGGTGGTGACGATGAAATATTTGGACCTGTTTCTAGGCTTTTATGGCTTTACTTGTCTTCTGGCTTTAGCTGACCGCGCACCTAACGGCCTTAAACTTGAACTTGAGACCGCTACCGGTCCTCGTTGCGACATGCGGCGAGACAGACGGTAAAAGGTTCACTCGCATGACGGTTGACGTCCCATCAACAGATTTCATATATTGAATTATGTACATGCTCGGAGTGAGTGTACAGCCCCTACAAGCTCAACATGGTTAATATAGAATAGAGAGGTTAAGCCATTTTAGTGTACAATGAGAAGCTGTGAAACTTTTCGAGTCTCTGCTGTAGTTATTGATAATGGGCATGTTTGACCTTTGAACAGCTTTATTCATTACTAGGCTCGCATTGAACGCTCACAAGGAAATGTTGTCCCGTTAAAGAATGCCACAGCTACGGCGGCAGGAATCCATTGGCCGGCTGCGTCAACGAACACGAAACGTAACTCCTATTTTCACTTGCTGCGCAAACTCATGATCTCAGTAGGACTCCTATTGGCGCTGGTCAATTCGCAGTTGATAAAGCTGTTTGGCCCTGTCAGAACATTGGGATGTCTTAATCGTCCTTTTCTCTCCCTGTCTAGCCCTGCCTATCTACCTACCTACCTGCTGCTCGAAACGATACGGCCAATAACAGCTTGTTGCTGCATGCCGCAACGCCCGTCTTGTTACGTCAGATTCTAGTGCTCTAGCTCTCTCTTAAGAAGGGGGCAAACTCGCCCAAGGGGCGAGGTGGCATCGTTCGCTGTAAGTTCGCCCGTGCACTGTGCTCAGTCGCGTCGATGAGCATCAAAGAAGGTCCTAGAACCCCCGGTCAACTGATCCGGCACGGTCTAAAGCGCTCCAGTTCCATTGCCCTGCCGAACCATCGATTAGTTGGGCAAAAGCAGGTACACTTACCGAGGTGGCTGGTAACTGTTGGTCCAAGAGACGACTAGGGCCAGTTGGAATCGCACGTCATCGTTATAGTGCTGGTAGTTTGTTACCTCTTCGTCCTTCTCGTTGGAAGCGAATGTGAGGATGGGAAGAGATCGATCGTAGGCAGCGCGCCGAAACGTCATGGGAGTGATTGGTACGACCCCTTGTGGCGTGATTTATTATTAGGGAGCCGCGCGCGATGAGGAGCTATCCAGTAGAGCTAGCTAGCCAGTCAGCGAACGAGTCTATGGATCGCCCAATACAATCAGGGCTTGAACTGACCCTGGCAGGCACCGGACCGACAGATATCGATAATAAGGCTCGAACATGGAGTGAGAAAGCTCACGCTGGCCGGTTATGCGGCATCGTTTGCGGTTGGACGTCAGAAAGAGAGCTAGCATCAAAAGCAACAGCAGCAAGTACATCTCGAATGAGCAATAAGCAACGAAGCCGACGGTGATGAAGCTAAAACGAGGGGCGAATTCGGTTTAGTTCGGCCGAGTGAAACATTTGTACACAGAGAACAGTAGGGTGGAACAGAAGTGGAGTGGAGTATAATGCTGGATCTGGGTATAGGCGAAGTATTAACCGCAGACCGGTCAGTGTAGATCAGTCAGTGTATTCGAAGACAGAGATAAACGCCAACACGAGACCGAAACAGAGGGGCACTATAGATATGCCACAACTATGTACTACAACAACTACCATTAGTACTTCGGCGCGGTTCTGCGGAACACGATGGCGCTAGCAGCGGCGGCGGCGGCGGCGGCGGCAGCGGCAGCAGCAGCAGCAACGGAAAAAGAAGTCATAGAAGGCTAACCTTGGCGTCAACTGCGTATGGCCACAACAGCGTACAAAGCGACGACGTCACCACTTGACTCCAAATTCAAGCGGGGATAGAGCAACAGCAGCAGAAAAGAAATAGATTGAGCAGATAGGTGAACGTACCGACAGATAGAGAAACTGACTATCGACTGCTGCCGCTGCCGACGCCGCCGCCGCCGCCGACGCCGCCGCCGCCGCCGCCGCCGCCGCCGTCGTCGTTACAAGTGGCCAACGGCAAAAATACGAATACAGCGTCAATCTATATATACATACAGAGGATGGCGTATGCGAAAATACATCGAAAGACAAAGAGAAATTGAACGTAACAGCGTTATCTTCTCAAACACGGTCGCTCCCGCGCTCCTTGCATGCGGCTAACAGTCGATTGGTACGACGATGGCGGATTCGTCGATAAAGGGGACGACAGAGCTCGCGCTGGTTCATAAGCCTGATCGCGGAACAATGATGGCTAGGGTGACGTCTCTATTTCAGAAGCAATAAGCGCACGCCACATGGTATATCTTGATTCAGGACAGCTATCAACAAGTGGTCACATCAGTATTAGAAATTACGCTGCCGCTATCGAAGGTGTAGTCGCTTCAAAATCTGTGAGTCGCCGGCGTAGCTGATGGCGTACCGAATCCCAGGAAACACAAAGAAAATTTTTCATCATTCAATGCACATAGCCGCACCCGCTGCGTCGGCACTTTACGAAAAAGGAACCTGCTCTTTCTTCCTCTCCCCTTGACGCACGCACACAGACGTACAGCAGAACCAGGTAGAGTAGAGAAACGCCAACAGTCACGCTGATATTGTCACAATAAACAAAGTCCCCTGGGGGTCCGTAGATGACGTATATACGAACGACTAACCTTAAGCGCTAGAAACTGGAAACAAAAGCAATTCGTTTTGTGCTGGAGGTCAGTAACGCCTAGTTCCCGTTGCAACCTAATGCTATGGCAAGCGTAGCGTTTACTCAACAACATAGAAATGTTATCGTGCAACCTATCATTGCACTGGCCCACTCGTTCTCTTAGTCTCCTGTACATATCGCTCGTCTTACAGCTAATTGTGACTCGACAACAACCGCGCCGCATTAACAAATAGCCATTGCGCAAGAACACCGAGGCAGGTAAATTTGTTTTTGTCGGCTCGTTGGATTGTGCAAACAGGACAACCCAATTTTAGGAAAGCCAATATAATTATGCGGCGCTAGATTGGCACAGAAAACCAATCGTACAGAATGATAAAATAGACATGACTGCAGATGGCTCTAATGTAGTCTTTCTTTACCTTTATCAGCCTGTGCATTGATCTCTACCGACATGGAGGGAAAACCTCAGGCTGGTGCCTCCGCCCCCGTTGCTACCGACTAACTTGGTTAACCAGTGTCAGAGAATGTCGTCAACGCTGGGCAGACGGCAGTTGTTTGGGCTGGGCGCAGAAGTAACCGTTGCGAAGGTTACCAGAGCAAAGTAGACCTGCTCGATTCTAGATAAGGGCTTACTTCACTTCGGTCACAAAGAAGCAAACGGGCACTTCGCTCGCGATTGTCCCTTCCTCCCGCTCGCTGTGCAGCAGTAACGACGAACTCTCGCTCGCTGCCCCTTTTACAGCGGCCCAGGAGAATAGAGCGGAAACGCGCAGTCGAGAGCTGCCTCTACCAAGAACACACTCGTTCTGCAACGAGCATCAATGAACAAAGCTAAAAAAAAGACAAGGCTATGTTTGCGTTCGAAGTTACAATAAAACATTGTCACCATCGATGGGATTGTGCTAGCTATCCGGCTATGTCATACTAAAGTGAACGCCCAACACGCCGGCACGAACCAGATGAACCTAAGCAGGCTTCAGGCACACTGGTAACTGCTACTGGCCTAAACAATTCAACAGCCTTGATGATAGGCTATCCCGAGCTTAGCATCGGTAGCCTGACCTCGTCTATTCTTCAGCTTCGAGCTTCACTGACTTCGATCTACGTCCTACTACCACTTCTCTATCGGCCTACATGTAACGTATACATGATGTTGCGGCCGTGAGACTGACCTCCCATATTGCTCACTTATTGGTTTAGAGTGTTGTAGTCTATCAACAGCACGTGTTGCCCCTACTTCATCGGTTGCACATCGAGCCGGTCGTGTTTAAAGCATGTTACTCGAAAACGGAAGGTGCTACGAAGGTGTAACTTAGGCTTCTGGAACGCATAACACTTGAACAGTACAAAGCAAAAGTACAGCATAATTGCAGATAGATATATCAACAAAAGAAATGCTATAGTTTGGGACGATAGCATTGGCTAAAGGGGCCAAAGAAAGATGATGTTTGAATAGCTTCCGCGTGGGAGTTTTGATGTCTTTGCGCGAGCGGGTGGGCGGACGCTAGGTGGGGGGCTTTTAGACAGACGAATGGTCGCAATGAGATTAACGACCCACGAGGGAGTGTACTGCCGTTGCATTGTAGCGGTTAGTTCCAGCGGTAGGCCCCCAGCGTCCGAGGCAAAGCTGTATGTTTCGATCAACTCAGCACCGATGAGCGAAAGTTTCACGAAGTGTGTCACTCTGATGGAGGAAGCCAGATACAGTGTGCGACTAGATTTCTTTAACCCCTTATAGCTCTGTGAAGGGCTCCTTTAGTGAGAAACACTATGAGAAACACTATAGTGCGTTTAAATTGCACTGGCATTTTTCTTTTAGATGGGTGCTTTGAAAAAAAGTGTATTGGATAATTTAACGACGTTTGGCATCGTATACTTAATCCCGTTACAATCAAGTACCTGTCCTTCACTCCTCTGTCTGCGATAGCTTGTGGCCGCTTTCCGAAAACTTTAGTCTCTTCTTTAACCCTTTTGGTCGAACGATCCACAGTCGCATTGTGTGGCTCAAGCACAGTTGGTCCCTGAGGAGTACTCAGAGACCAACTGCGGTTGCATAGTATGTTAAAGGCCGGACGGCTTTAGAGAACTTGAATTTGGCTTGTTTTTCCAATTTGCTAGTGTAAATATGTAGATACGTCATAATAAACCCCGAAGACTTCGTGGTCGGTGTCTCTCTTCAACGAATACTTTTAGCATCTATCTCATCTTTTCTTTTTCTCGACATCGCTACGCTATTCCCGTCTGTCAATAACAATATAATTGTCCCGTTTATCCACCTAATCAGCTCTTGTTCATCCACTGTCGAATGTTGGATAGATCATAAGAATCCTAATAGTGCACACTCTGGCCTAATTCATTTGTGGGCCTGGCTTCGCTATACTGACCTTTCCCCACGGCATACGTATCAGCTATGGTTATTCGCAAGTCTTCACGAGGTTAAAAATTACCTGCACCTTGCCTTTCGGCTTCGTTTAAACTTTTCAACCAACAACAATCACCATACGGTTCTGTGCCAGAAATTCACCTCTCTGAGAGAAGGCTTACTTTTTTTGTCGTATGATATGTTCGTCTAACGAACGGAGTATTTCAACCTAAACGACATTTTTCTTTTTCTCCCTTTTTTTTCCTCACAGGTAAAAAAAAAAAGCGCTTATGAGCTGTTTATGTTATCTATTCAAAGATATCAACAATTGCATCTGAAAATTGCCACCATCGAAAACTGTCGCCGTCGTACTTATCGCTATGGAAATCGTATAGTTGTCTCGAGATTTATGTATTGATAATTTGGTTGAATTGGGCCATCCTTAAAATTCCGGCTGCCTCCGCGGAGCATAGGTTTTTATCTGAAGTTCTGAGTTTTGAACGTGTAGCCGTGCTTCAATCAAAGCCACCCGTATGTCACTGTTTTACATGTCCTTTCTACATGGCTATAAGATATAATTGTTTCAAGTTAAGTAAATATGTCCATCACAGTCACTGCTGCTAATACTACTGCTTTACAGACATGTAAACTTGTATACATAGACCCCCCTTTATCGTCGTCGTCGTCGTCCCCCCGTGAAGATTCGCTGTTTGCGATCAAGTACTGTGGCTGAACTGTTGCTAAACTCTATTATTGAGTGATGGATGTCGCACAGCCGATGTCCTTGCTGCCAGTCCTCCAATAGTGTATCTGTGTCGGCTCCCGCACGCTGAAGTGGCGTATAGAGTAGCGCAGGCGATCTTCTCTTAGCAATGGTTGGAGAGCGCTTCGCTCAGTTGGGCTCCATCCACTTAGTTTTACGTTCTCTTCCATCTCCGACCCAAATACCCGCTGCATGCTTCTCCAACTGCTTTTGCCGCTGTTAGCGACTGGTTTCTATTGCTATCCAAATGTGCGCGCTGATGTACTCAGGTAGATGATGAGTGCGGCTCTATAGAAACGCTACTTGATGCACTGAAGGGCGTATTGGTATGTACGTGGTATAGTATAGGGGTAGCCATTGCAAGTCTCGAACGTCTTTCGACTATCGGGTGGTCTTGAAGGCCAATGCATTTGGGCATGAACAATACAAGAACCGTAACAGAATAGTTGCGCACCGTAAATCATTCACATTTATGGAGTTCAAAATATCCGACATCCAGCTAGCTATATGCGCCAAGGGGCAGTATCTTGGCCTGGTTCCATCATTGATCTCTATATACGTATGCCTTTCTCATAGGTCCCACAGCCGGTGTAGAGGACTGTGTTGAAGGGCACTAACATGTGCCTGTCATCTCACCCTACTCTTCCTTATTTGTCTAGAAACAGCAATCACAACGGTGATGACACTCGTGCCTCTGAACATGTGTCCGAATCGTCGACGGATCAAGCCAGAATATAAGTAGTAGCATTCACAGCCGATACGGGAGAAGAACTAAGACTAGTCAGTGGTAACTGTTGAACCTCAAGCTCTCGCCTTCTGATCGCTGTTGATCTTCCGCTTGTTGAGGAGCAAATTGACTGCGATTGAGGGACAATGTGTTTATCGTCAATGTTTGTAGGTATCCTAGTAATAGAAACGTACACATACAGTTTGTGTACAACAAAGAGCACCATCGATATATATGAGAGGTCTGCAGATACTGGCAAACTACTATAAATATCAAAAAAGAAAAATCAAAATGGAGGCATTATATCTTGACGTAATAATTGTTTAGTCACTTCGTCTACCCGCTCGAATAAGGTGCGCTGGGTAAATCGGCCAAATGCGATATCTAGAGGACAACAACAATAATAACATTTCCTATTAGTAATTACCCCGTAATTATCGAATCAGTTGACTGGATATTACCTTGAACGTTGCAAGCTATGCTTTTCCAACTTTTTACTGTATTCTCAGGATAAACTCAAAGCTAGTTCCGTCAGGAAGTGACTGAATGTCGGCCACTGATATATATCGATCAAGACCTTCTTCCCAACCGAAAACAAGCAGGTTGAAAGCTCTGGCTTGCCTGCCATAGGTGGCGTTTAATCCTCACCACATTGTCAAAACACAGTGCGCTACTTTCTTGCTTCTGGAAGCACCTTCTCGCTGCTTTTGGCCTGACGGTTTTTGTCCCTGAAACCTCAATGGCCAGTGGCAGCAGTCTCCCCTAGGTTTCTTTACCAGTGTAAGGGTACTCTACTGATCTTTCGCGGTAGCGAAAGTTGAAAGCTGATTGTTGTTTGATGTACCAGCGTAGTGAAGCAGGTTGAACCTAGATATCTTTTGTCACATCGTTCGTACGCCATGCCACTCTCGTCTAGTCACTCGTTCAGCATCAACGGCTCGGTCTAGTACGGCCTAGTTGTAGGCTTCTCCAATGTCATCGTAATATGGCTCCCTGGATTTTTGAAGCCTGGGTCACAGATCACCAAAAATAAGCAGACATCGACTTAGGTGAATCGCGTCTCTCTGAAGTAGAGACTCGATGTGTGTACTACGCGGCTGTCTCGAAAACTTAGGCCAGACGCGCTGTCGAGGCCCGGGTCAGGAGTACGCCCAACTCTTAGGCGAAACATAGATGGCATGCACCCTACCTGCCAGTCCGAGACGTTTCGTCCACTACCAATAATAATATTTGCATTCGCTTTTCCGTTTACAACGACGAGAACTCCTACCATTAGGCCACACCAGGGTCGGCTCTTGTCGCAGGTCAAGTGAGCAATTTTTCGTCCTGTGTATACATGCATATCGTCAAACGTAAGACCGAGCATAGGCTTCTGTGTTGGCCAGTACAAAGGTGTGGTTTTGTGCGACAGAACAAGTATAATGCAAATATTGTTTGACGGGATCTATTAAGTAATTATTGTAGCAATAGTTGAAATTCCTGGCAGTCGAGTGTCTCCCATTACCAACGATCGGATCCTAATTTTCTTCTAATCTTCTAATGATAGCATCTCGGTGGTGATCCGCCCATCCGCGCTGTAGTGACATCAACAATGTAGATTTCGATCCCTCCAGTGACTGGCCGGTGATATCGAGCCGTTTTTTTTCTGACAAGTATCTTCAACTGAGTCTAGCTTGCGATGCTGTCGACAGGTCCGCTAACTACGTTTTATTGCTTGTCTTATGTCACTTTATCATCAAGTACCCGTTTGAAACAGTGAGGTAAATAAGATGACCTCAGATCCTTTACATGTCCCCCGTCCAATCTCGTTGACTTGCTTGCCTTCTTGTACTATGCATTATATATGTATGTACGGAGCCTGATCGTTGCTGTTCTGCTGAATGTGACTGACTACTTGTGTGATCCCGGCAATCAGGACTGACTGACTGACTGACTGACTGACTGACTGACTGACTGTTCTACCCTACTCTGTTTTGTGTGCGTCTGCACGCGGCGTCTCGCAAAGTTCGCCAATCGCGCCTATGCACCGCGACTCGACAGTTCGGTTCCCAGCACGCGAGGTCCACTTGCTTGTTCAACGGCATCGCTCTCTTTTCGAACTGCAACAACAGCGTATCGAGCTTGCTCCGCTGTCGCTTCTCTGGCCGGCGGCTGAAAGCGGTCTGGCGAACGAATTGACAATTACAATAGTCTATTACACATTCATCGCGCTGCCTGATCTCGTGTCGACTTTGTTTCATCGTCTGACTCCGGTATAATTCCGACACCGTACTTCATCCCGGCTCATTGCTAAGAACAACGGCAGCAGCTGGTTAATCTGTTCTTGGCTGACGACGTCATCCATGTTCTGTCTGTCTCCAGCAAGCGGTCGTCGCTTTCCGAAATCATCTCATATGGAATAGGTAAATGGTCAACGTGGGCTTCATGAAGACACACAGACCAAGCTAGGAAAATTTTCGCTCAATGTAAGTTCAGGTCGGATGGATCTGATGCATTTACTTTAAACGTTTGAGCGGTTTGACCTTTCTCAGCTTGTCGTCTCTGTTCGTCCGTTGGTAACTTCCAGATAGATTGACCAAGTAAATTATTCTGCCGGGTTGCACTGCGACGGGAAATCCAGAAACGAACATCAGCTGATGGTGCGAACAGCAATGAAGCTATACCTTTGTTACTCTGTGTTCTTCTTGTGTACGTCTAAGAAAAACGTAGATATTTGCCGGCGCAGTCCACTAGGGATAGACGATAACAATCAGAGCCTGCAATAACTAATCGTGAGCACTATCGTATCACTGGACGTTTGCAATGGTCCTTACTCATATCGACGTATGCCAAACCGAAATAAACCAAATTCGAAAGAATTCTCGTCAGTCAGACGTCCTAACCAAATAGAGTGCTAATTGACTTCGGCACGCCAACGGGATCGGCGACTTCTTGATGGCGGGCAATTCATCAGCTGGGCTAAGGCCGTTAGGCAGTTCCGCCTGCAGCCCAGAAAACAAGAGGATTCTTGTCAATGGACAACAAACCATCATTCTATACCATCTTCTTTCGTTGACGCTGCCAGTTGCTGAGGGGAAGCGCGAACCAAATCCAAAACGACTCAGTTTATTATTATATGTCCCCGGTTGAACCTATCGCCCGATCGTTAATCCAGAGCGTGCCCTGGCAGCGCATAGTAAATACCGTACGAATCGGGGGGATCGTATCATAAGATAAGGAAGTATAGGCATACGATAACGTGCCGGATCACGACTACCAATTGATGGGGGTATCAATGATTATTATATTTGCTCACTACTGGCTCTATATGATCTCAGCAGAGATATTATTGAAGCATTCGCATTGGAACGGTGAAGTCGTACGGTGACGCACGCACTGTAATAAGAAACGAATGAACACTGGTCAATGGCCAAAATAATAATTATTCCTTTTTGGTAGGAATCAAAACTAATGGTTTCGGCCTTTTCGAATTTCCGAACGAGTTAGCTGGTCGCCTGGTGAGCCAGCATTACCCGCTGAGCGACTGCTATCCGATTACGATGGTATGACAATGGTCGGAGCTTGCCATTGTCGGCCGAACTTCAAGTTGATACCGAATCCAGCTCTACGTTTTTCTCTAACCTCGTCTTGACTATTTCACCGTTCCTCTATTAAGAAACTGTAGCTGTCGATTTTTCAAAAGCGAGTTGAATAAATCAAATGTCAGTAGTTGAAAGCCTCGGGTCTGACGACCTAATCGACCTGGTGGGTAGGATATAAAATTCCCAACGCCAAAATATTCGTTAAAAGTCAATTACGACCTCGTACACACTACCAATTTCTCAAGGAACTAAATAGGTTTCAGATTTAATAATTCTGATACAATGCGACTGTAGGGACATTAAAAACAGGACATCTCTTATTTCAGCGATTAAACAAAAACAGCTACCTATCTATCTAAGGCAGAAGTTCCACTTGTAAAGGCTAACGCCGAAGATGATGACTTTATTCACGGTTCAACAATACGACAACACACGACATTTCAATGTCGATCAGATGGGTCATTTTTTTCTCATGGATAACCAAATTTAGATTTGTCAAAACGATCATTCTTATATATATGTCAGGTGCGACTGCCAAATCATATGTGTGTGCTCGATTGTCTTCATCATTACGTCGATCGACTGACTGTAAGGCCACAAAGAGCCGATAAACGTTATGAACACAGGCCCTGTTCAGCCTCAACAACTCACTCAGACAAGAGTAGCTGAAACAGTGGCGGTAGCGCTGTCCGATGCAGAAGTTCAGCCGGAGAAGCTACGGGGAGCACGAAGACGAAAAGGAAGTTAATTGAAGAAGCAGTCCTACTTAGTGGCCTAGTCGGTATTTCTGCTGTCGTGTGTCTTAGCATCAAGTTCAAATGGCGAATGTTGCCGATTCCCAGCCGATATCATGGAACATGAACTGGTCGTGCAGCCGAAACTCTCACACGCACTTACAGACGCACCAGGAACTCGGGTGCACCGAGAGGCACGCAAGTTTTCAATTGACGCCTGCTTCCGTAACTGCCTTTTCTGTCCCAGAGCCTACCTACTATAGCAATAACAGCTGCCAGTGCTATTACTAAGTGTTGTTGTCGCCGAAATTGGTATCGATACGGCTTTACGTGGTCTTGGACCCTCTACCCTGTTGTGTGTTGCCATGCGGCGGCTGATCACGAAATGAAGCGTCTATCAAAGGCTGTCTGAATTTGATTCATATATTCAAGACTTCTAGTTTGTGTGTAGAGGATGAAATTTCGATGAATGCTTAAAGTGTTCAAGGAAGAAATGAGTTACATGGGGTAAAACCATTTACTGTACTAATTGTATGACGACGACGTGTCCTACAAGGCGTTGTTTATTTGATAATTATGACAATTATGATTTGACAAATTCGTTTTTTACTGCGATTAAAATCTAGGCATAAACATCCTTAGAGGAAGCACCTTGTTCGTAATACACAGTAACTGCTCACTGGCTTTTGAACGACGCATAAAGGCCATACCTTTTTCTTCTGATGTAGATCCTCAATGGGTATTTAGCATCGCATCACAGCGGTGGACAGCTGAAAGAAACTTGTCCTGGACGGCCCTGGATTCAGGCGCTAAGTTACCTTCTGTGATAGAGAGCGAAAGAAATCGCAACTGAATTACATATGTGTTGGGCACTTTACATTGACATATGGACGAAATATTGGCGCATGTTCTCTGTCAAGCAAAAAATACCAGCCCAAAATCACTACGGATGTTTAAACCGCATGCAGACCCAGGGTTGCGCTCTGCCTGCGATTAGGCTCAATGCTAGGCTGCACTGAAGCCTTAGTATGACGGTAATGCTAATCCGCAATATGTGATTTGTAAGTTGTACCAGCAGCACCAAAGTGTCTTCGTACAACTCGATTTGAATTGAATCGTACTCATTCGCGCTGACTCTCATTAGAAATTTGCGATTTCATCACCGCCTCTCTGATGCGAGGGGATTAAAACCTCAACTTGGTTGACTGGAGATGGGGAAAGCTTGTTATGTTCTAACGCAATTCAGTTGTAGCGCGCGGCGCTTTGAACACTTCTTGGTATTTCTGCAAACTGTGAAAGTATACAAGCGTACACGTGCAGATGACTGCATGTTTGTGGCACGATGCATAGCGTTCCCGAAGTTTTGCGTCAAGCTAATATCTATAGCAGAAGAAGTATTATAATTAAATGCTGCATTTTTCATCGTTACAAACTATATATATATATATATATATATATGTGTTAGTTAAACAAAAATAATTACTGGAGGTTGTAAGCACCTGTTTAGATATTTATTGGATTTTTTAAATAGTAGTTGCCTGCGGTGACTTTGAATCAATCCAGCGATCCTTACACAACTCGATACGAGTTGTTTACGTTAGTCGATGAATTTTTCGAACGAGCTCAGGAGTGCATCTCGAGCAGGCCATAACAAGCCCTTCAATAGAGATGTATTAGTTAATTGTTTTGGTGAAGAGTCGAGCACCCATGCACCCGCTCTCTAAATAGGAGCTCTGTTCTCTTTTTGTGGAAACTAAGCCCGACACAAGTGCAACAGCATAGGATCTGTAAATCTATGTAATGATTATAAATACAGCGACAATGATTGGCCGAACCGTTATCCATTTGATTTATTCAATCTTAGTCCGCATGCAAGAAGAATGATGGATCATGAATTATATAATAGTCATAGTAACTGGCGACATCCCTTAACCACTGTTACCGAGTTATTACATAGCACTACTATTGTGGCACCGAGCTACATATATTGTACTACCTTCAACGAGGTCTTCGTTGACGGCGGGAGGTCTCAAGAGTTCGTGGCCTCGTATAGCAACAGCAGACGCGATATCCACAGAGAAATGTTTCTGAGTTTAACTTTCGCGAAATCCGCCGTCCTACCACTGGTGGCGATGGCGACGCTGGCTGTTCCCGCTGCTGCTGCAGAACTCTTATGGGCGGCTACTATGAACAAATGTCGTAATGGCGGCGACGGTGACAGCGATAGCATCTCTCTTCCTTGGTCGTCGTGTATCCATCGTTGCGTCTTCGGCGTACGGTCTTCACTAATGGCTAACGACATGCGAACAAAATAGTAGCATGCGCGACGAGGCGACGCGGTGTATCCATCTGGCTTTAGTTGTCTTTCGGCTCTATTTTACCTCTCTGGTCTCGACCTGAGAAACGATCTGACATGTTGCTGTTGCTGACAGCGTCAAACCTTGTTGAACAAAATGCCTACATTGTAGTTCATGCTGTTACTGCTGCTGCTGCACCTACTGCAATACCCAACGGACTGCTCGACAGAGGCAAGGAGCGTTGCAGTAAGAGTGTCCGGTGAAAGAACGCGACCCAACCGGCGGCCGCTGTTGTAGGGGTCTGATCGCTCAAAAGCGATCACTTAGCTAGTTCGCGATAGACTGGTAAAACTGTGTAGCTAATCAACTGAGACAAGGGCACAACCCCTCCAAACTTCGAACAAAGCACCCCATATTTTCGTGATCGGTATCCTTCTTTATTCCTCTTGATTTTTCCCATTCATTTTTCGCACCGTCTCTAGCACAGTGTCACAGTCACCAGTTAGGCCGTCACCGATATATAAGGATTTTGCTAGTTGTATAGTTGGCTGCATTCAACGTACGCGATAAGATACCGCAAGAATAGTGGTGAGTGATGGGGACAAGATTCGCTTCGGCGGCTGACGGTTTCATTCGACGAAGACCGAAACGAGAATCTTCTGTAGAATGAGACGTTGAATCCGCGCCACGAAGAGACTAGGCGCTATCATCTTTTTCCTGCTATCCAAGACATTATACCATGAGCAGTACAGATGTCGCTAATGACAATGTTGTCAAACACTAAAGTAAAGACGACTTGGTAATAGACAACGCGTGATGAACATGGCCGCGTTGAATACAATATATATATACAGAGCAGAGCAGACAAAAAAGCTCGTTCCGCTGCTGCAGCAACGAGGCGTCAAACACGGTCATAAAGACGCCCGTTTGTTGTAGCCTGAGTGCTAAGTTGAAGGGGCAACGCTGGTAGCAGTGACACTGACGATGATGCCGACGACGTGAATCACACCATCGCTACTCCATTGGCACCTGGTCACCGGATCGATTGCAGACTACTACGATTTTACTGATTTGCGTTGTAAAGGTTTGTAGAATCGCTATTTATACTGCAGGCAGACACAATACATAACCACCATTGAATCGGCACAAATAAATGTCCACAAAAGATGCAGGTTATAATTTTTTGATACGGAAACAAAGGTGAGTGGTTGTACATGTCACCATGTGGGCTTGCGCAAAATTTTGCTTACAAGATGGAGGTTTGTTTATAAATAACTGTTACCTGTATACTCGGCTTATATATTGTCGCCGTATCGTATAAATATGACCCAGTGGCTTTTCTGGCGTCCGTTACTTTCCATGAGACCGTATTTTTTATGTATTCGTATAACCCATGAAGTGGTATCTTACACCTATGTATTTGTTGCATGTATAAATGGATTTTAGGTCTGATATCAGATCACCTTAAACCGAGTCGGCATGGGTGATGCCGGGTTATAATGATGAAACTATATATTTTGTTTTAGGCGAACGAAAACGTATAGTAACTATATTTATTATTGTACGCAGCCAAAATAGGGGAACCAAATACAAAATGCCAATTTCTTGGAAAACTATCTCTGACATGATACTGGCCATGTATAAGGTTTTACTATTATACGGTATATTCCATGGCCTTCTTTGGTTTTCAATAGGTACAAGCGTATCTGTATTTCGTACTGTTATAGGTCGATCGTACCTGGGGCATACGGATTTTCGACTCTACTAACTCAATTTACGGACTCTGTATATTAAAAGTATATTAAGATTATTATTCTACCGTGTCACCGGGTAGTTGTCGCAGTGCACTGGGATAAAGCCAAACGGGGTACGAAGCTTGTCCACGCTTGTCAACGAACTTCTCCCCGCTCCATCGCCTGTTGACCTACAATGTATGTGGTGCACCCAAGACGCTTACAATAAATAGTGCACGCTAACCATGTGAGGTAGCCTCCTTTCTATTTGGCCGCTTCCGACTCCCGACTAACAAGTTGCAACAACCCCACAGGCTAAAGAGAGGACAGCCTGTTCTCGGTGAGCATCGTGCGATCTGCGGTCGACCGCCCCGTGCCCTTCTATATCTGACTTTCAATTCTTCCCCTGTTCGAGGGGAGGTCAGACCAATTTGGGTCTGTCGCCGCCGCTGGCGCATGTAATGTCGACCTCATCTTATGGATGAGGAACGAATGAATTTTAATGAGAAGCGATAGAGAGCGGACAAGTTACCTGCCTTTGTGTACAGGCTGGTTGATGTTCCGTTGTCGTGTCATGCTTTCGTCTCTCATTTCGCGGCTCGCCTTGGTGGTCGTGATGACGGTGCCAGCGACCTGTGTCGTAGGCAAATAGGTACGCAGTTGCCGACTCGGACAAAAGGGCGGCTAGCAGTTTGTGTGAGCGTGTGTATGTGTGTCTGGACGCGTATGCTTACGAGTTAGTTGAAATCCTTTTAAACTCGACGACATCATCGCCCCTGGCTTTGACATCCCAGTTCATGGAACGGCTTCGCTCGAGGCAGCAGCCGTGTGCACGAATTTCTCCAACCTTCAATCTAGCTCCCGCGTTGCCTTAAAGTACTAGCAGGTCGCTGCACCGACCACGACAAGCCAGGAGTGAACATTGGGCCACCTCCCGCGACCCTGTTGCCCGCCAACGAGAAATAGGACAGGTTGAATCAAGCCCATGGGCGATTATTCACTAGATATCGCTATAGGAGCTCAGGAGTCTCCATTTAACAGCGAATGTAGTCCAGGAGTCTAAAAGCCGTCAAAGGACTTTTGTCGTTTGGTAAACATGCCTACATTATTGACACTGTCCAAAGGTGTTGCAGTTTTCTAGCGCTGCATGCAAAATACACTGAAAGCATCGTCTGCTATTTGTATGCAGCAAAATTCTATAGCGATAACATTGGTCTTGCCATTGTTATTACCCTCAAATGCCACAAAAACAATTGCAGTCGTTGAAATGAAATCGTTTTTACGAGAGGCCACACAAAATGGTACTGTATTTACCTTTTTATGGCAGTTACTTATATGCGTCCATGAGCGTAGCATGCGAGAATCGGTCTTCAGATAATCTAAGCTCAAGATGCATGTAACATGGCGGCATCTTGGCATCTGCACTAGATAGTCTTGATCTAGTATATCATCAACAAATATAACTCAGTAATCTGAAAGGTGAAACTCGATGCAAACACATGATTACTACTGAACTTCATCAGTATTCTAATATTAAACATAATATGATACGGCGCGAAAGACTAGTGTTTTGTTTGACTGACCATTTTTACACTCGTTACCAATCGACACATCTACTGAAATCGTGTTCCGTTTAGGTTTTCCGGGTGTTTCAGGAGGCCAAGGTCTAGCGAGGTTAGCAGGGGCGAGGCTGTCTCTGTTTCTGCGTCACGTCCACAATTGCGCCCACTATGGTCGCAATACCTGAACCCTCCCAGACACCCCACTGCACGGGCCCGCTGTTTTCTCGGGCCAGTGAGGTTGTCGTTTGCTATTACCCATTACGTCTTCCTCTTTGGTAGAAGCGTTTTGTTCAGGCTATCTTCTCTCTCCAGGCAGCTTCCTTCTTGTTGTTTCCCTAAGGCAGAGCCCCCAACACCGACATGATGAACAGTGGGGTGGCGATGTCGTAACAATGTGTCAAATTGCCGCGATCATCGTGCCCCGTGCATTCGCTTCTCCCTTCCTGCAAAGCACACTTGCGAGGGAGTAATGGCAAGTGTCTCTCGCGGTCGCGAAAGGACGATGTGCCAAGGAACAGACTCACATTGTCCCTCCGCAAACAAGACGAAGTGGTACCACTATTGCGCTTTGCACAGCATATACTTCCCTCTCTGTTGCCTGCGTCGGCTTTCTTTATTGCTTTCGGACGAATTCGCGAAGACTTGAGAAGCTCGTGATCAACGATTGAATAGCCGACCCTTCCTTCATCCTAGGCTAGCTTTTACAGGTTGGTAGGATGATGGCAGTAATCGTTAAAACATGAAGGGACCTAGTTCGGAGCTCCGCAAGGTTGTCAACCTGTTCAAAATTCGTCCGGCCCATAATGAGCGCGTGTGTATCTGTGTGCGTGCTTGCATATGCTACAGATGTATTGCTCTTTCTCTCCATAACTACTGCGTATAACGCGCGAAATAGCTACGCTGGCTGAAAAGGTTGCTGAATCCTTCAATCGACAAGGACCAATTACACATTGCGAGGAACAACTATCTCTTCATTGTCTACAATAGCGGCTCTGTCACCACTTCATCGAATTCCTAGTGAGCTAGCGCCGTAGCATATAGACGGAGGGCTATAGCGGGGATCAAACCGACAAGAATGGCCAAGGTTGAGAGTTCAAACGTTGTCAAAATATGGACTTTTTCTATAGGGTAGATAAGATCATTGAGTAGGGAAGGTTGGTACTCTTCTTTTTCTGAAGAGCAGCATGATGCTTCAGGGAGCTGGAAAAGAGGAAAAGCTTTTGGGACTTCACTTGACCTAACCTGTGTGACTTGAGCGACATGAAGGCGTGGAAGGCGAGAGATGATGGCGGATGTCAGATGTTTGAAATGGCACGACAGGCGCCTCTGCCCTTTACAAACCCGGTTTCTCGCACCCGAGCGAGCCGAAGCTATCCTCAACCCTCTTCAATTCTTGAGCTGTCACAATGGCACAAGCGATTGCTTGCCAACGAGAGCTTGCCACTTCCTCTGAACTACGAGTAGTGCATGCAGTGTCTGTATATAAGTACGTGTGCGTCTTATAAACAGTGTACCTTAATGGGCTGTACAGCTTTGGCATATGCTGAAAATTTTGAAAACATCTGCTCACTTGGGAGAACAAAACGTAGTAAATACCGACTTCAAGAGCAGAGAGCACATGCAGATAGAAGTGTTTACCACCTCATTGATATCTGATGGCTTCTCTCTGAACAGAAGACAGTTCTTAAAAAAAGCAGTTTGTTGATAATATGATTAACGGAAAATTAGGGACAGGCAGCTTAGAACAGATCGTTAGTACGCTACTTTCGTAATATGAAATATACATCTCCTACAATGGTGTGACATTCGACATGGATTCAGGCAAAATTCGTATAGCATTATTTTTTCTGAACACCTTAATCCTTGTTAACTAAATTTGATGTTGGGACGCGAATATTAGATTAGTAGTCTCTAGTGGAATGCTTAATCGTTAACAATCCTTGCTACAAGGGCATTCGCTCGACCTTTTTACTGTACCTTTGCGCTATTAATAGCTACTCATCTCTAATAGCCGATGTAACGTTTGCAGTAGTATATAATGACTGTAATACGGTTGCATTTCTACTGGTCGAATCAGCCTGTGGCTGGCGTCTGTGAAACCTCCCGAGTCGCTACGATCGCTGTTAGCGTCGCTACGATCGCTGTTAGCGTCGCTACGATCGCTGTTAGCGTCGCTACTGTCGCCATTGACACCGCAAAACGAGACGAGATCTTAGAGCACGCTAACAAGTGATTTCGCGCTCCTGCGTCCGTCTTTTACATCGGATCGGAGCGTTCCTCGACAATTGTCGAACAACCTTGTTATTGGACCGTGAGCAGCAGGCATTCCGTCGTTGCCGTAGACGTCTGCACGTCTCTCGTTCGCCGCTGTCTTCTTCTGTATCTTTTTCTGTGTTAACACACTCACCAGTACTGCTTGCCGGTATTGGCTGCCATTCTGTTAGCAGCATCGGCAACTGAGCAGCGAGCGAAACTGAAAACTCAATCGCCACTCCGAGCCGTTCGTTATATAGGAGAAAATGAAAGACAGCGCTACTGTTTAATGATGCCAATACAATTATATGTGTGTGTACGTAATAGCAAGGTTCGATTCGCGTATCTTTTTTATTATACGAAACGTGTTGAAACGATGAGGTAAAACAAATATATTTTATACTGAAAACGTCCGCAGTCTCCGAGCGAGCACAAGGCTGCTAATACTGCAAAACCATTGAAACGTATCAGAAGCTAATCGGGGTTTTTCGTCTGATCATATTTTTTATCGCGTCATGATTGTGCGGAGCAATTTTGTTTATTCGCAATAACACCATAGATATATGCAGCAAAAAACCGATCTCGAATACAGAGGCATTATTTATTTGCCCCATTGACATCACGGCTTCCCATCATCATCGATTGTGCTAATCGTTGTCTGATCACAACACAATGGTGAAATCGTCGCAAAGCCTATATTTAGCAGGACGGCGGTAGCTAATGCAAGTGACGCGAGCACCCCACAATGAAAAAGAACGGATGGACATTTAATGACAGTTCGTGCTGTCCGGTAAACATTGAATTGTCTCGCCATGTTTCGAAATAACAGTATTTTATAACAGGGTTCTTTGCAAATAGCCTTTATCAGTTTCTAGCTATTTCGTATTCCTTGCGCGAGTATTATACAGTTTCACTTAGAATAACAATACATTTTTCCTGTCCTCGTCGAGCTCTGTTTGCCGTCGATGTAGGCACCCCAGTTAACTAGTTGTAGGATAAAATAGCAGCGAATGCATGTTTAATTGTTACATTGTCTATAGACTGAACGGCTGTTAGTTCACACGTTCCTTGTAGCTGGCTGTATTGTATGATAGCCACTATTATAGTGATACGCATCTAGACTCTCGTGCGCCGACACTGAACTTTACGCTTATTTAGACGGCAAGCGTAGAATATTTGAATACGCATCAATTCTAGCTACTGTACAAGTTTGATAGTGGTCGGACGCAATCCTTGGCGGAACATGTGATACGCTGGCCGTTCCTTGCGCATATGCTGTCCTATATCGCACAGCTATCCGACATACGTGCGGTATAGGACAAAAAACAAGTCGTAAAACAAATGTCGCTTGTTTTACGACTCCTAGGAGTTTTTTTTGTGGCGAATGATTGCGCGCTGCAGGCGCGGAGAACAAGAACTCAGCCATCGTGGTTGTCGCTGCAGCAGAAACGTCGTGTGGCATTATACATTGCTTAGTCTAACAACAAGCTCCCACTACTGTTGATGGCAAAAAGGAATACCTCGTAGCTTTCCGTCTGTCGACTTCTAGCATAGCCATTGGCGCTACCGTTGATGCTGCCCCCGCTCGTATTAGTTGGTATCCGCCATTACAAACGGCGGCCGCAGAGGCTTACGCCGCCCCCATCGCCGTGAGTGCGTAACTGGAAGCGTAACGGGTGTGTGTGCCCACTTACCTTTACCACCCATCGTTTTAAGTTATCGCACTGTAGAGAAGCCTAAAAGAACGGAATGGTACTAGCAACAAACATGTCGACAGCGCCAGCATTAAAAGTCAATGATCCGTTTCTACTGATTATATTAACAGCATTAACGGCGACAACAACGGCAATGACGAGACTACTCTATTATTTACATTAGCTCAGAAACAGTAAAAGGGAGTGGCGTCGAAACGAGGGCTGCAGGACTACAAAAGCAAGCTGACTGATGTGACTACAGCTGATAAACTGAACAAGACAGCAGAAAGTGTTAATAGCACATATATGTGTCCTGGTGATACACACAAATTGTACAGGACCGAGATTTAATCAGCACAGTTTACCTGGTCTGTAATATTAGCAGAAATACATAGAAAACGTAAATGCTAGCACATTTGATATGGGAACAAGGTTTATTAGTTATATCGCTGTTGAGCCCTTCACTTTATTACTACGACCAGCAAATTTTAGCTTATATTTTCCTACGAGTTGAATCGAAGTTAGATTCTGGCCTCGAGTTAGGATTATTAACGAAGGATATTCAAATTGTTCGTCCATATTTATTTGAATATTGTCTAATGTGTGTGCTAGATTTGCGTAAACAACGTCTTCGGTGGTCCTTTTGAAGGTTACGTGTGATAAGCCCTCATAGCCGATTCTCACTTCTTCGACTTCGGTTGACCTCATCTCACCTGCTACTGCCGACCGCCAGTTAAAGCAAGACAGCACTTCACATTCGACGAAGCAATTATTCATTTTAGCATTTGCAGCTCCGCTCAAAGGCATCTGTGCGGCCCTATGATCGAGTAGCTGAGCGAGTGAGTGATGTTAATCAAACAAAGAATGATGACTATGATAATGCCCATAGTGACAAAGATCATTAAAAGGACATGTACGTCAACTGGCCACCCTCGGCGGACGTCCTTAAATCATGTTAGAGAACACATCGAAACCCCCGCGTACATAGTTCAGCACCCCCGAGTACTCGGAACATCGTTGAACACCTTTCAGCTTCGATTATCAGCGGTCTATCAGTAGCATGGTGCTAGGCAAACACACAAGCACATGTTCGGATCTGTTATCACGTCCCTGGATCACCATCGTCGCTGTTGTTAAATCATCAACTGATACAAGCAATTTCGTTAAAATCGCCATCTTGATTGGTCGGGTGACCTATTAATGCAGTCTTCACAGGTACTACTTTGGGTACCTGCCCGCTAGTGTCGCTCGATCATTAGCCGTATTATCGATGCGTTCCTTGTTTTGGATCTAACCGCGAAAAAACAGATGCCTTACCTTCAACGCACGCAAAATTTGTTTCGCGTGACGACACGATGGACGATCGTCCGAGGTGTCTGAAGACGCTGATTTTGCTATTGTTTGGAAGAGTTTCCTGCATCCAGTACGAGTGACACATACAGGTTACACTATGAGCCAGCAGTTGCAAATGAAGCTTCCTATAAAGTATACTCTGATACGCAGCAGCTCGTCATAGCTTTTATCGTCGGTAAAAATAATCACGGCGCACCACGCACGGAAAGATTCTCGGCTCGTTGTTAAGCGAAGTGTAAGTACATGAACACAATGCCCTTATAGTAAGTGTTCTGGGTGTCTATGTGTGTTGTTGATTGTGTATATTGACTTAGTAGGGGAAAGCAACAAGGATGGTGACGATTGAAACAGCAAGGAAGGATAGCGAAGGAAGGCAGATCGAGGCGCGAAAAGAACACGATGAACAAGAAGAATATGTATAATTTGAAGCATCTACCCCCTACCCACGGCTTCCCATGGTAGCTCATATTATCTATCAATGGAAGCGTTTAGTAGCTGCTGACGCTGAAGGGACATAAACAGTCGCGCCGACAGAGGATGCGATTGTGCCGGTAGAAGTACGATGCGGGTATAGGCGTCTTATCCTCACCTCACATGGTGCTTGTCACCGTGCATATTTAAAGGTTTCACTTTGTAACGTACCAACGCAACGACTTCCCTTCGTTTTTTTCTTTCACTGATTGTTTTCTTCTACCCACTTTTATTTTATTTCAATGTTTAACTACTGCTATAGCTACTCATTCTTGCGGACATATTGTGTGCCTTGTGGTTGTATCGTAGTATTTGTGTTTGGCGACATTTTTAATCTATGCATTCGCTCGGAGGACATGCAGGCAGTGGCGGCATTCACAAATACTGCCAACGAAATCCGTAGCGGCAGGGGTACGAATGCCCAGTGGCGAGTGAATAACCGGCCAAGCGTCACGTGATGCGGGCGGTCGAGTGCGGACAAATACCTTTGGCCTGAAGTCCTAAACATGTTGCTTATACAAATGGGCGGCGCTTACGTAATCGTATATAACGGAGTCTGTCCTCACACCTGGACAGTCCCGCAAAGACTATAAATGTCTTATAACGCCTATGGCGTAAACGGCAAAAACAAACGCTATCAGATGCTAATCTTATGTAAACAACCAAGTAAATAAGTAGACATGTTTCTGGGCGACTCAACATGGACCCCCCTAATTGATTCTAGGCACTTGAATAAATTAGTAAAGGAATCTCAGTCAAATTATCGAAGTCCCCTGACAAATCTAACAGTTGGAAACAGTTGGAGCTAGAGGACGGTGCAGTGTCCGGCCACGTTCAATACCTTTTTCATTTTATTGTTACAGTCCCGACAAATCTCTTCATCAAATCAACACACGCCGTTGGTCTTTGATGATAAAAGCATTACATATTTAGTTCGTTCATAATATATGTGTAGTTTCGTCATACTTTCTGGCGATGCTTGACTGAGCTTTTCGATAGTATCAAACCCATTGAACGCTTAAGGCAAAACTTACTATCGGCTTTGCGACATTCGAAATGATCAGAAAATTATTGTTTACATGTAATACAATGTGGATACCCTTTATTCAGAACAGCAAAGAGGTGTTGTCAGGGTATTTAGCTGAAAGGAGGAACGCCAAACAACCATGTCGCTTCTATAGGTTTTCGTTGCTGCTTTTTTAGCCGCATGTTCAGTGCGCTTTTGTCCTGATTTTAGCCTGTCGTTATCATACGCTGGCCAAATAAGTTAAAATTGACTACATACGTAGTTATCAATAACTATGGGTAACCTAACAGACTGTAAACGATAAGTTAAATCTGATCTGTGGACGATTCTAAATAATGAAGCCAGCTGTCGCTGATTGATAACTGTTTGCAGGCGTATGTTCGGGGCGCGATCACAAGCTCTAGCTATGTATGACTAAAGAAGCGACGGACAACCAGCTACAACTAAAACCCTTAAACCATACAAAAGCCTTCGTGCGATCATATCCCATTAGTCGTATATGGTAGGACTAATTTAAGGAGCCGCCGCCGCCGCCGCCTTCGCAACTGGCCACTGGCCAAGATAGCCGTAACGACTATGTAACCATAATTAACATATCATGCTACATTCATTTGGAACTTTTTTTGCCTGTACCTAACGTCAGAGTAGTTAGAGAGGAGCCATACTGGCTTGTAGAAATTGTGCGATTCTTTACTTTTCGAAATGCCCGAGATGTTCTGCAGCGATAGGAAAAAAAGTCACTGAACACCTTCACCAATTCTTCGCCTCCGGCAAGATAATTGTTGTTGGACATGAACCATGTTGTTCGACTAACGTACAGGCCGACATACAGGGTATCTTCATGGCGCCTTTGCTGCTCATATGACGCTCGCAGGGTAGAAATAGGCGGCGGACTTAGCCGCAAGGAACGAACTCTATACGAACATTGACACACGCACATTCTATATAGAGTATGCACGCCTTCGGTCCCGCCAGCAATGGTCTTGAGAAGAGCTTGACAGTAGTTCCGTCCACTGAAACCATTCGTTCGAGGGAGAAAGCGAGCTTGCTTAGTCAACGGACGTCCAGCGTCGGGCCAAGCTTTATAGGTGCACATAGCACCCGATATGCCCACTATATTTCAAGGAGCGATTTCCTACGAGCTGGCAGGCGGGTCGTGAAATTGTAGCGATCTCGTGCTAAACGCTATCTGAAACGATACCTCCCTTTCTTTGTTTTCCTTTCGTCGAGGCAAAACTAGAGTATATGAGGATACATCATTGAAACACCGTGCATTGCCCTGAATGCTGGGGGGTGCGTATCTGACGGGTACTCAAGGAAGGCCATCATCGAGAATAAATGTTCTTGCCGTTGTGAAAACTGTACACGGACTCACACATATAGCCGCACACACACATACGTACATAGATACATGTATGTATACTATACTATAACTATGCGATAGGTATAAGAACGAGTAAGCGAGCCAGCGAATAAACGACAAGCTCGTTTCTTCGACCGCGATACAAATGAGTTTCTTAGACAGGAAAAGAAGGGACGAGATTAAAACAGGCAATATACATATACGCTCGTATATAGTACAGTAGAGTATATGGACGCGTGAACTAGGCTAATAACAAAGGAAGACGAGGGAAAACGACACGCCAGGTAGGGCGGGAGTGATCGGTGCTTCCATATACGCCATGAAGGTGAAATGATTTAATGCAGCGCGAAGTTGTTGGTGTTGCAAATCGACGCCCTTTTAGATGCTCACTTTGGAGATGATCAGTATCTAGCAGTACCAGCATTCTTACTAATATCAGACGAGGAAATTCTGAGAGAAGGAATCACAAGGAATTGATCGTGACCAGCGCGCTTTCATGATAGGGTATCACTTCATGTATACGCAGCATATAAAGTGTGCATAACACTCTTTCTTTGAATTTATATAGCGGAAGCGACACTTAAGCCAACATTATCATTATAAAGTACTATTATTATTACTTAAGCATGTCTGCACTGATACATAATTCATTTACAATGCTCATAATAATAAACATAATGGTATTAATTAGCATTCCAATGTAAAGGATCATTTCATTTAACATAAGGTAATAATGTAGAAGTACTGCGTAAAGGGCGAGAGAGGGGAAAACGGGACTAGAGTAAAGGTAGTGGGGTTCTGGACTGAATCTGAATCAACGCAATGCTCGTCAACAAGCGAAGCGCATCTCCTTTTTTTTTTTTTTTTTTTTTTCTATGACGCTGATGACGATACAGTCACACACGATGTCCGAGACGCCATTGTGGCTATAAGTGCCAGCGTCAGAAGAGAGGAATGGCTTGTGAACCTTTTGATCAAAAAAATTCATCAAAGATCATTTCGGCGATTACCGGCAATATAAGTGAGCGGTACTAGGCCCTACATAGATATTGCGCCTTAGCAGTAGGAGCAAACTATCATAGCGCTAGAATTATTACGGTAACCTGAATCAGCTGCTAGCAATTCAACAATAATAGCTACAAGCGGGTCCAGTAATTCGTCGAAAAGCGCATAGAACGAGCAAGCGGACTGGTAAGCGGAACTTTCGAAAGCGTTCTGTTCAAGTTGTTATCTGTTTGTTGGACCGTCCACTATGCCCCATAATGTGAATGTAGAGGGGGTGCTTCGGGCTTCCCCAGAATCACAGCGTCAGTGTGCTAGTGATCATGAGCAGAAATCAAACCGTGTAGTAAATAAACCGATCATGTAGTGCTTGAAAAAACACAGCAGATATTCATATAATACGCATAGCCAATAAAGCTGAGAGTATGGTAAAAGAAATAGAGCAAAAATCACATAGAGTCATTGTCTAACCAGCGCATGACCGCCGAGAAAAATTTAGCATTAAGCGAGTTAATCGATATAAAATCTGCAAAGTAAGGTGAGAGTTCTTCAGTCTTCTCTTAGTTTTTTTTTAGCGTATCAATATCAAACATGAAGAAAATAACCTGCGCAAGTGCAGTAATGTAGGGTGTCTATGAGTCCATCGTTGCTTAAAATCAAGCAGAATATTTCCTTGAAATCTTGCGAGATTATCTAGCTAGGGTGTCATTGGCGGTACATCGTCTTTGAGCCTCAGCAATCTGGAGATCACAATCACACACTGCCTTCGCTTCAGGAGGCTTCCATCTAACCGTTCTTCCTGTCGATCGGTGGCTTGTTGTACAATCGAGATCAGATCGTTGAGGCCACCCAGGTTTTCTAAACGCAGGGAGACTGAAAATGTTGGGGACGTCAGCGTTTACTTGAGCAGTAGAAGCAGCGTCACCGAGCTTCATCTTATGACAGCAAACGACCACTTAACAGGTCCTCTTTTCCATTGAGCAACCTTTTAGGTTTGTACCAGCCTGAAGGCAGACTATTTTGGCAGACATCGAACTCCAGCTGCACCCTGCAAATCACTGTTGGTCGTGTCGTTCTTCTTTTTCTCAGGCTGTTGCTTTTCCTTTACCATATCGTATTATCTTTCGTCCGTTCCGACTAATGCGATTGCTGTCGTTTTGGCTGTGGCCGATCTGGATGTTGGTCCGTTGCCCGTGTGTGCCGTCAGTATGCGTATCCCTTATAAGTGCTTCCATGCTACAGCGAACTTTTGGCTCTATGCTGCTAAGAGCGACGAATCTGCCTGGTTTTCAGTGCGTCAGAGCTTCACCATATTCGTTCAGGCCTGAAGCGGCGGCGCTAACGGCTGCTGCCACTGCCACCATGTCTTCTGCGTCACTCATCGCAACATCAGGAACGGCATGCGTGCTCAGGAGCACTTAGTGCGATATGCATCTCGTTGTCCTCCGCCCGGTGCGCTGACGGCTGGTTCATTGTGGTCGGCGTCGTCGCGAACGAGGCCTGCAGCGTCTTCGTTAACCTGCCTGTGATTCACCAATGTCTCGTACTGTTATAACTACTGCTCTATACGTACGTGCGTATAAATATGTACCCGCTGTCTATTGGTGCATGCGCGCCAATCGCAACTCATCTGTTCTCGCTTGTCGTAACTAGTTGATCTCAGTGAACGTTCCATAGAAAACTACGTATAGTGAAGTATAGTAACGCTTCTGTTACGACCCATTTCTTTCTGATAGCACCGACGATACTCAAGTTTGCTGCCTTTTTATCTGGCGCAGCGACGCGTAAATGCCGCCAAAATCTTCATGCTGACGTTTCTGCATATATCCCGTCGACAGATACGCTTGGCCCCGCAGTCTCGACAAGTCGATGTGACTGAAACGAGGAACGACGCGGTTCTGCAATGGTTCAGTCCTGAGACGCTGGTGAGGCTGGATACTAGATGCTTGTTTCGTGCGTTATAGGCAGTCCATGCGTTGCCTGATTGGGTAAACTATTACTTAACAATGGTTAATAGTCGCAACAGCTAGCAAACATATATCGGCCGCAGGAAAAACAAATTGTATGCGGTATCGGCACATCCGAACGATGTTCTAAGCTTTTAGGGAACATTGCTATTGTCAAACGTTGACAAAAGGAAGACGAAATAATGCTAACGGGAGCGTACGCTACATAGTAATTAGTCGAAATGGCGGCAAAATTTGAAAAAGTTTATCTTCACTTATTTGTCTGTCTGATTATTTTCGTCAATAATCGGAGGCTACGCGGTCGCTTGTGTAAGTGGCACTTTTACTGATCACAGTACCTAGTATGAAATTGAACGAACGTTGGACTGCTGCAAGACCTACCACTTTTGTGGTTGTTAATCTAACAACGTATTGTGTTATGGACGCTCCACATAAAATCGTTATCAATAATGGTATGCTAGTTATATACGCTAGCGGCTATCGCCGTCATCATTACTGCCATCCATAATAATCTTCTATCAAACGTAAGCCACCACTAACTGCCGCTAGTGGTGGACCCCCGACGAAGAAACGCATGTGGCGGTCCGGAAGAGGCGTGACGCCGCAGACGGAACATTGACCAATCGGTTACTGCTGGACTAGCGCAGTGCCTTCCATACTGCACAGTGGGCACGGCGCCCGAATCAAATTGTCCTATGTATTATTATTATTATATCTGGCCGTTCGTCTGTCTATGTATGCGAGGAAGTCCGTCTAATGGATGTGCTTACACAATTTTCATAATTATCATCCTCTTCGGTGCAATACGCACACTTCGTTCCGCCATCCCGTTTCGTACGGAAGCCTTCGCTCAGGGGGGCTGGCGGTTTCATAACGCACGACTGGCTACAGTATACGTAGATATCATAGATAAGATATCCGCGGCAAGCGTCTGTCGTGATGTGACCAGCCTTCTATTATCTCTTGACTCGACGCTGCCGCCGCCGCCGCTGTTACGTGGCGTGAGCGAATGCTTCTTTCTGACCGAGGCATACTGTCGCCCGTGCCCCATGAGACAGTCCTATTCGACGCATATATCTATTCATCATCGCTGATGTCATTGTATAAATGAATGTACCAAAATCATTGTGACAAAATAATGTGTATCAACACCGTTCACCTGCTTTAGGTCGCCCAGTATGGTCTACCATCTACTGTTACCACCATCACGTATAGTTATCGATGGGCTATTGCCTTTTATCGATGGCTGACGGAGTTACTTACTAAAGCAGGCTAGCAGGTAGTTTCTTACGATACATTGGGAATAGAGAAATGACACCTTTGGTTATCATATAGTTTTCCCTAACGCTAGAAGAGACTACCTGGAAAACAAATACAACAGAGGAAAAATTGTTAGCCCTTACTAAGAAAAAAATACCGTTTACGGCGATTGAAAATGCGGGCCATTCAACCAAAATGAATTAGATTCACCGTAAAATTCAGAGCTTTTTTTATAATGTATCAGGACGTGACTGCCACTTCTGATTATTTTTGGGTTAGTGAAATCAGTAGCCTTTTCAGTGTTTATGCACAGATAGTTACATACATAAGTGGGCGTGTGTGTGAACACTAGTTCGATGTACGTGGGTGTTCTGTCGCTCGACCTAATGCGCTACTATGCCCGTTGGTCCTATTCGCACCTTTTTCGCCATCGTGGACGACTTCTTTGAGCCTTTGTCGCCTGTAGTTGTGCTGTTGACGATTGTAAAGTACCGGCAGTAGCGAGTTGTCGATCTTTCGTCAGTTACGCGTACCTACGGGTGTTGTTCATGCCAAATCGTGTATTTATGCCTTTTATGTCATCTCGATTATCGTCTATAGAACAACAATGGCAGCCATCGTTTGTACGGGGGCTACACTTGCCGAAAGCCGCGAAAGACCCGCCCACTAAATCTTGTTCTATTGGTGTTATACAAAACGAGCTGGGTACCACTTTGTATAGGCCCTGTATCGTACTCATTGGCGAGGACGCTGTTACACGCTTTTCAGATGCTATGGACTATTATCAAGCTGCCATAAGCCTCTCTGTCGACGATCGTGATTGGACGGGGCAAACGGACGACAGACTTCCTCTGTAAATCGTGGCGCTTATCGCAAAATCATATTTTAAGCTATGGATGACCATATTAGGTCAGTTGTTGTTTAGATCCACTTTTAGCAAAAAGATGACTTCTCTAGAAAATCGAAAATATACAACCTTTTTGCATAATCGTTACCGGTTTTCGTGAAGTGATAGTCGGTTTTTTTTGTTTCTACTTTTCATGACGATACACACATTTGCCATTCGTCAGCGTATTGCATCGGTAGATTATGAACTGAGCTATATCGTCTGGGGTAAAGACTGGTATGGATGCTTCCTGTACTTATTATGAGAGCAAATACTGAACAATGCCTCTGTGTGCATGGTGCACTATTTTTGCGTTCGCACTTTCTATCTGATACTTCCAGAAGCGGACCCAGATTTCTCGACACTAATCAGTCACCCACACTTACCGTAAAGATCGCGGTAACGTACGAGTTTAGAGTCTTGAGACAAGATGGGCCTAGACAACACAACGCAGGAAGTTACCTATGAAATAAGCGAGCTGAGTATGCTTGAACCGCCTTTTCGGGGAAATCTTTCAGTTGCAACGAATTTCTGACTTAGATGTGACAGTGAGATTATCAAACGCGATCTCGAAAGGGCTTGAATCATTTGCATATCTGCGACGGTCGTACTTCGGTTGAGGATAGTGCTTCTATTTATCTTATGAGGAAGCGCTGATGCAACGTGAATCTGTTGCTGACTCGTGAGCTCCATTTCCTCCGTCTCGGTTGTGACGGAGGTGTTTCGACAATCTATAATGAAAAACTATATTTACAAAGTAAATAAATGTTACATCGGGTTATGAAACCGCTAGTCATTGCTCCAGACCTCTGACTCCTAGCACGGAATGAAGCCTGTCTACGCATGGATTCGAACCAATGTCCTAATCCATCCCTAATATTAGTAGGCAAATACGTTACCATTGCATGATCCGGGAATATACGTACAAAATGCTATGGATTAAATATGCTATGTTGAAAAGAAGACGACAAAATGAGCAGCTACGATAGAATAAAATTTTCTTGTTATATAGTGGCTGATTATGCACGCAGCAACCGTGTTATTTACTGCGTATATGGCCAAGATAACTTTTAACTACGGCCGTCTTTGAAATAAGTATAGGGCGATAAATCATTGCAACATATATATTAAGAGTCAACCGTGAGCGTATTAGGAAATAATGGACGAATACATGGAATAACTAAATCGACGAAAATCACAATCTCCAGTGACTGCATGGAGCGGCGGTGGACGTGGTAGCAGGGGCGAGAGAAGGTAAATCAGGGCTCCGATAATCTCGGGTTAGTTGAGTTGTCATAATACTATTATAGGTCGTGCTGCCCATATTATACGTTTGTTCTTGCTTCTCCCTGTTTTTTTGCCATACAATTATCTCTTTTGCGAGACGCAGACTGTGAAAAGCACGTGTAACGGTAGCTTGAGCAGTTGGAAGGAATGATATTGTAGTTAAGTTGCAACAGTGGGTGGTTTGGCCAGTAACTAACTGCCCGGGCGAATTGCGAGAAGCAACCGTATGCCAATAGCCAAGCCCAGAATGACAGACGGTGGGCGTATATGCTGCTCTGTTATAAACCAACGACTATGTATGCAAAGCTATAACCCGGGACCAATAAAAATAATAAGGAAGTCGATACATAACGCCAAGTCTAGCCGTGCCTCACCGAGTGGATTACCGGTCAACGTGCGTACGCAGAACTCGCTGTACTCGAGAAAAAGAGGCTGGCCAACCACAGCAGTGGGATCAGCACGGGGGCAAACCACATGCGAAACCTACTGCAACATTACTTTGCAGCTAGTCAAACACTGTCTGAACGCTATAGATTCTGCAAAAAAGTACAAATATCGAAATTAGACATTTTTTTTTGGCCAAAAAATCCTCTGTCACGTGACATCTCCCACCGGCTGGTACCTCGTGAATTCGATTTCTATCAAATCTGGGATTCTAAGATCTGAGTCCCTTGCGCTGTCATATCCTACAGCGTGCAGTGAGTCCTACTTGCGCAGGGTTCAATGGTGCTCGCGATCCAGTGAGCCCGTCGAACAAAATAACCTGCGGCTTATTGCAGAAGCATTACTGTGATGTTATCTGGATGATCTGCTGCGACGCTCCGGAGACGAATCCATATATCAATCTTCTCACTCCTGCCTGTCTATGATATTTGTAGCTGGCCTCTTAGACAAGATGCCCTCTCTTTGTGTGCGCGTGCAAGTTCAATGAGTCGTAGTCATGTGTGGACGTCGCGCAGGGTCGCCCGGCCACAGTTGCGCAGGATCAAGAGCTAAGACATACGCGTGGATATGAGGTTAGGGATGATGGCTTCTCATGAGCAATGCGTTCCATCCCATTCGTGACCTCGAGTGTCGTTCGCGCCCTCAAACGCGCCTACATGTGGAGAAGGGCACATCACTACGCGAAGTCAATAGCAAATATGTGCGTCCGTTCCATTGTCATGTGGAGTGTGTGCGCACTGCAACACAGCTCCGTATAGATATAGAACACACGGAGGGAACGAGCGCAGTTCCTTTCCCATCGCATCGCGGATGGTAGTCGCGGATCACAGATCTCTGCAATATCAGCTCGGCCGCTGTATGAGTAGTTGTAATGCACGAATGCAACTAGGCACGAGGGCGCTGGGTGCGAGGATTAGCTAGCTGTGGGCTTCTTCTAGAGATTACGAGCCTCACCTATATCTCGGTGAATAGACGTTGGTGACGAGGGGAAAAAATATGGTGTAAGGGGCAAAGGGACTTAATCGTGATTGCTTGTAGCTAAATATACGTGCATTTCACGTACACATATACGAATTCCGACACTGACTAACGTTACGAGATTCCATCAATGATGTAAATGTCACAGGTGAAGTTTATGGCATGATCAGTACGGCTAGAGAAAATCTTTTAGATGGTATGATTAATCACTTAATAGAAATGCCCCATGCCGACTCCAATTACGAGGCAGTTGTTTAGTCTGAGCGTTCGACCGTAATGCGATGAAATAATAACACGATGCTAAGATCGGTCGCTGTTTTTCGTGTCTGCTCGTGTATGTACTCGTGCCAAATTGTCACTGTTATACTCTTCAGCGGCTGTTTCGGAACGACGCTGTTTTCATCGACATCGATTAGCAGTAATAGCCTTAAACATCAGGTTATAATGACCTAAATATGGCTTCTTTACTGCCAATAAATGAATAAATAAAGAATATACTGGTCCTCGCCACATCTTAGCATTTCTCAAGCGTCACATTCAGATCTGTAAAGCTGTCTTAACAATGGAGAGCTTCGCACCTCTTCATATCGCTTCGTGTAGCATATGTATGTAGCCAGTAGCGACAGGATGGAAAACGGCCCTCTGATGGATATTCTGTTTAGTGTTACCTCCAACACCTGCCAGTCACCATCTGTGTATCCATGCGTATGTAATACGGTGTATGGTGTACCTGCACACCTACTTTCAAAGCATGAACAAGTGGCCTGAGAGTTCAGACTAATCAACTTTCGTCATACATTTCGGCTACGATGAGTTGTCAGTTGGTACTTACTTAGCTTATGTCAGAGGGGCAAGTGTTATCCGATTGAATGAGCAGGTGGCGCGCAGGTCGCGTTTCTACGCGCTGCCATAGGGGCTGCACCGTGTATCGGGTATTATAGGTAAATTGTAAACTACTGTGACAGTGCGAGAGATGCTCGTCGGGAACATAGCGGAACGTGTCACTTAGCCGCAGCGTATATAATATTTAGATCGTCTTTGCTAAACGTGAGTGGACCAGAGATCGCTAGCAAAGAGTGCCGATTGTTACTCCTGCTCGCTACAAGTCAATTCGAGTTCGTTCGAAGGATCGATTTGAGCTGGGCGAGCAACTACCGCCAATAATCTGCTCCCATCGAAGTCGATAGCGTGGCACCTAAATGAAAGCGTTCGTTGCTCACCTTTCCCCGTTGATTGTCGTATGATTACATAGTTGCTTAGGTCTACCAAGTCGATGTACTTCTCGCTGGTAAATCGATGCGTCCACCTTCGACTGACGATAAGAGACAGGACGAGCGGGAAGGGAAGCAAATCTACGATGTCCAGGTCAGGAAGTGTGCCATCGTGCAATCGAGTTTGAAGTATGCTCGTATCCGAATTGAAGTTCCAATAGATTCGTCTTAAGCCGCTACACTATCTTCCTATACAGTACGATAACGCTCTCAAAACACTTTGTATTAGTGCTTAATTGTTGATAGGTGTATATATGAATTGCTACTTATCGCAATCTACCGGAGAAAACGCCAGTGATCAGGAAAGGCACGCGTTCCGGACTTGATTCCACAGTGGCGCAATGGTACAAATTTATTTTTATGATGAAATACCCATTCAAAATATCGGCAAATATCGTCCGTGTCCCAGACTTCTTTTCCGCGTTGTACAACGTAAATTCGCTCACCGGCAAAAATACCCGCCATTTCAATAGCAGCAATACATTTTGTTTGTATGCGGCGTGTAAATACAACAGGGTTCCGAGGGGCAAAATGATTTGAAGGGATCAAATTGATGAAACCAATTCTGCCAAATGGAAAACAATGTCGATCACCGCCGAGGACTGCTGAAGCGCCAGGTGCTTCTTCAACCCCAGCGCATACGATCTGTAACACAACGATCGCGCAATACCACGCCTTCTTCTAATTGGCGATTAAGTATCTAGTTTCCACTGCTGTCGTTGCCACCAGCGTAATCACCGCCTTTATCTGCGGCAAGCGCATGCGGTGCCCCGAATAAGCACTCCGTCAGGCAGATAAGCCATCGCAGCTAGGACGAACCTAGCTACGTCTAGATGTCGGTTCTTTCTCCCATCTCCACTCATATATATATATATATATATATATATATATATATATATATATATATATATGAGTGAAGAGCGCCAAACTTATTTAGCCACCTCGGAACGCGTAGCGGACGAAGGGAAGAATAGCGCGGCAGGCGTCGGTGTGGGTTCTTTGATTCCCAATCGGTTTTGCTGCGGTCTTGCTCCCCGTTTATCTGACCCACTGATGGTACAGCTCTGTCGATCTGTGCTTGTGGTCTTACAGTTTGTGAATCGCGCGAAACTCAAGTACAGCACAGATCCCCGCTCCCAACCTAAGAGAGAGCTTGAGGAGGGCGGGGCCTACCCAGGTGGCTCTTTTCCCAGCGTAATGATTTAAAGGGCCGTTCTATCGGCCGCTTGTGACTGTCGCAGTTGTTGTTGTTGTTGTTGTGGCTGTTGTCTGTCCCGTCGTTATCGTCAGTTCTTCGAGTAATGCGCGAGCTCGCGCTACCGACTGGTCAGCCGGGCAGCTCCCTGAGAAAGAACTGATCGTACCTGAATGTAGTTGTAACCTCCAACAGAGGAGTATAGCTTCACGTGCTTCTGCACGAGCTAAACAACAATGATGTAGCGTGCACATCTTTCAGGAGCTGTAGTCTTTACGTTGTATGCTATATAAAATAGTCTGACACTGCAGCTGCGTCGGCGACGGCACCTGGACCCGAAACAACAACGACGACGGCGGCCGCGGCTTATCTATAAAATTACACACAAAACGTCCGGACGCCCAGAATCAGAGAAGTACTCGAAGCATACGTACGACATACTAGTGAATTTGGCCCACCCTCACAAAGGCTGGTGCCCAATGTTAAGCACATATTATATATAGCAAGATAGGTTGCTGGTGTGAAATTGGGCCTAGCGTTTTGGGGCCCGAGCATTTCGGACGCGGGGGTGACTTCTGTTACCACCTAGAAACAAGGAAAACTAAATGCCTTTATGAAGATAAAGACCGAGGAAAACTGAGAATGTAAGATGGAAACAAAAACCTCAGAGTCCATCGACACAGTTGCGTATGAATATAAACAAATAAACATATGTGTATAGTATACAAAGACAGGGGCTTATGCTAAAGCGACCGTGACAGTACATATTTGGGATTGTAATGAGTCATCTAAGAGTGAACAAACAGGCAGATGATGTAAAGACGAGGAATTTGCCATTCCTTCCAGCATCATCTGGAACATGTCAAAGCGACTGCATTACGCAAGAGCGCTTTATACTTCGAGGCAAGTTTAGTTTTACGATGTTGTATTAAAAAAACTGACGAAAAATAAATCCAAGCACCTCAACAATCTTAAAAACAGTTATAGCTAAGAGCTATAGTTAGTTAAAGGAAAATCAACCGAGGTTCTCTGCTTGGTAGACAGTAAGCAGGAAAGGGCTCTTGAAGGGTGCGAAGATCGCGCTATTGTGCGCACTATTTCAAAACGGCGGAAGCGTGAAAAGCGGAAACGGAAATGATCCGTTCCTGCACTGACCGTTCGCTGCTGGGTCAGGCTCAGGTTGTGAGGCCGGGCTAAAGTAACGTCGACAAGCGAACAACACTCTTAGCAAGACGGAGAGAGACAGAGGAAGGATGCAGCCGCCTGATCCCTTAAAATCCCCCTCAAAGACTCAACCATTGCATGGACGCTGTGTCCGCTGTTAGGATTTACTGCTTCAACTTAGCATCTAAACTGCACTAAATACAACTCATCACATTGTAGATAGTGCGATGAAATACCAACAAACGAGTTCGTACCCACTTTCTACTCAGTGATACATATACGACAAAAAAACAGCCGAATGGCGGTACTGACGACTGTCAAAGGGGCTGATACGGATAGCATGATCGAAAGCGGTAGCTTGATTTGTGGATAATGGTTTTTAGTCGATCAAATTGATTGCACAGCAACACTGGCGATAAATTAGTTTGTTATTTTAGCTCTAATCGCCCCTGATTTTCAATGTACATCATTTGCCCTTCTACATTTGGACTTCTACTCGATGAGTGCGTACGGAATTACGGAAACCGTGATCGCCGGGTATTACGGTATTTTTATAGGTGACTGGCCATTGCACATTTGGGGCTCTGCTATGTTTCAGAGTTTGCATGTGAGCGTATAGATAGCAGTGTTTCTTTTGTTCGCTCATTACCTACAAGTTACTTCGTTCCGGTTTCGCTGTCATGATGAGCGACAGTTACATTGGTTAGAGATAATATATAGGAGAGTGATATAGGTGGTTATTTTTTCTTGAGGTAAGTCCTGCGCTTCGTCTTCTCTATCGGGAAGCGAGGGGTCATCACTCATATGAGAAAATTTCAAGACTACCTCACTAGATGGAGCACATCGGATTTGCTGCTATCAAAAGGCAAAAGACCACACCGAACTAAGTTCAATACCGCATGGCTATGGTAGACTAGCAAGCTTAATCGATTGCTTATAACAGTATATTGTATTGTTCAAGTCGTGGCAGATTTGCTTCTTGCGGTTTAGCCGATACCGCAGAGCGACACTCAAGAACATATTACACATAGAGAACGGGCGGGCAAGCGGTCGGGAAGGCGAGTGAACGAACGGGAGAGTCCCGCGTGGGAGTTTGCTCGTGGTGGTGAAGAAGTGGTCCGCGAAACGAGAGGGGTGAAGCACGAACGGGTCAGGATTGAGGAGCCGACCGGGATGAATAGAAATGACGATGATGAAGTTGGATACGTTTGTGCTATGCGTATGGAAGAGCTTGCCTCTCTAGAACTCATAGCGGTGGCTAGATGAGAGCTTTCGTACTGTCTCTTTTTACTTTGGCAGCGATGTCTATCCCATTGGCGAAGTACCGAACGAGGGCGTCGGTGAAGGATTACTTCTCGGAACCGAAATGCCCACAAGCAACTTACGCTCCATGACTAGTATTTGATGAGTCAATGAACGAGTATAAATGGTTCATATAGACACATGCTGTTTATTTGAACCGGCGACCCTTGTGGTAGGGATGAGTGACAAAGGTTTTTGTTGGTTACTGCTAGCACAGGTATGGAAACGTTGGCAGGTAACTAGCTGTGCGTTTGAAAGATTGCATGTTTGTCTAAGTTAATCACGTTTAGTTTAAGTGGGCCAGCGAAATCATATTTGTATTTTCGATAGTTCGGGAACACTTCGCTCAAAAAATTATGATCACTCAGTAGTAATATATTATCGATTATTACCATGTTGCTTCTTCAAAGAAATGTATATAAAACGAATGTAATAATATTCTCCACCTTTTTTGTGCAATAGTTACACATGATTACCTTTGCTGTTCCATGTAGAAAATCTCAAATGGAATTTTTTCTCACGAACTACGAGTGCCACTGAGATTGATCGTATAATCCAATGCTGGCAGGTTGCCATATGCCTGTACGTTGTTTGAGCCTACCTGTATTATGGATTTGTCTAGTGTTTTACCAGGGATCGTTATCATAACCAACAGGAGCGTCAGAGCGACGTTTATGTAAAGGACATTACTTTTGTATAGAAACGCAAGTCAAACCCAGCGAAGAACGGTAGGTGTTTCGTAAGCCAACGTTGATAATGTGGGGGGCTGCGTAGCGTTCTCCACCTGATTATCGAACAGGAGCAATCTTGCTTGCTTCGGAGATGAAAGCTTCTTGTACGCAAACGTTCAGATCGCTGACTCACTACGTTATTCGGCAATTCCGCGTGTCCTTGTCCGTTATCATATAGTGGAGTGACGTCCTCTTCTTTAGCGGACACAGAAGGGGCACTTATAGAAAGGTATATGTACATTAGGCAAATTGCGAACGTTCCGCGTACCACTGATATGCAATTGCCATTTGATCGAACTGGATTGTTACAAATGCAGCTGAGTCTGGCATTCCGTAGCCCGCACCGACGACCGTTGACTATTGCCTTCACTAAAGGACTATATGGCCAATATTTTCTATATCAGCAGCGGCCACCTACAGTATTATACACGCACACAACTGTACATAGATCCTCATGGATACACAGATATGTATGTATGCGTGTGTTTACCGCATACGTACTCAGAACTTTCGGTCTTCCAGCAAAACCCTGTGGAGCTGTGGTAGAAAGAAAAGAGCAAAAAGCCACTGTCGAAAGTCTGAAACGGAACAATATTAAGTAACCTTACATGCTCGATAATTTATGCAGTCTTATATTTGCGAACTTGTAAATAGAATGTGTTATTATTATCAAGTATGTCATACACGAACACTCATGTACATTTGAGCATATCTTTATGTCCATGCTATTATATAGTACATAGAGGTTTGTCAGAAATCGCCAGGAAACTCCGCCTAGCGTTGTTTCGTTTTGTTATCGCTGATTCCCGTGGCCGTGCTGGTGCTGTCAGTCCTTCGGCGAAATGGAGACTGCAAGATGAAGCAAGCAAAAGAGAGTGGTCCGCGACTTCGAAGAGGAAGTCCAGAGACATCATCCAACTGTTTCACATGACCAAGCAATCAGCTATAGTCACATCAGTCGAAACACTGAATCCGTCGAACGCGGCGGTGGCAACATGAGAATGTATTATGAAGTTCCGGCGTCTTTGTTATCGTAGAGAAAGAACAAGACCAGCCCGCATAAACGTTAGCGTCAGTCGTCAGTGGTTGCAAAGCAGCAATCGTAGGACGCATCGTCTGACCGCGAACGTTTCAGTAGCAATCTACATAAACTAGTCAACAACTGCCAACGGAAATTTCGCCAGCCATCGTTTTAGATATAATTAAATAGCTACATATCGCAATGAGTACGAGAAGAGTACGAGAAAAAGAGAGAAGGGGGGGGGGGGGGTAATACTGGTCGTGTCTTTTCGCCGCTTTTGTGAAAACTCATTCCACAAACGTGTCTGGGCTGGCGTAAATGCTCCACATTGGCGATTCGCATTCGGCCACTATCTACCATGCTTCATGGTGTTAATTTAGCAATTTGTTACTTCGGCATTTCTGCGAGGTTTTATACATGTCAATGCAGGCAATGTAAAGGTACTTGCAATGGTAGGTTGGTAAGCTTAGCATTGCAACAGTTGCGTAGACTAGGGGGTCGTCCCGGTCTGGATTTCCTTTTTCGCTAAAGAAGCAGATGAACAGCGGTCTCTGGATGGGGTCACTGACTCCTGCCGCTACATGCCTCGTTCAGGGGGTCTCGCAATCACTGATGTCGCTTCGCGTTTTTTGCTCCCGTCTAGTCCTCCTCCATATGTAACTGATTTCGAGGATCTGCGTTTGCCGTTTGTTAGCAGCGGCGCTCGTGCTTGTTGGTAATTGCGTACGAATAAGTTGATGCAGCAACAGTAGAGGCTTGATCTATGCAGACTGTTAGATCAAGTTAAAGCTGGCTGAATCGAGTATCAGATGGCGGATGGAGTCGTTGACCATCAAACCTGAAATGGAAAAATGTGTCGTCCAAAAGAACGAGCTTCACAAAAAAAAGGGAAACACAACAAACGAAAAATCGATAACCATAGAATTCCCCTTCCATTTTCCTGCTTTTGTTCGTTCTTGAAAACCGGCACCACCCCCCCAGCAGCAGCAAAAAGGCTACAACAAGAGGTATCCTATCCATCAATCAAAGATCTTTGCGCTTCAAAGTTTTGTGTTAGCCATGCGACGTGTTCTTCTCCGTCGGTCGAGTCATCAGCGGTATCAGGTCAAAATTTTTTTCCTACACGAAACCGGTATGGAGTTGAATAAGCAATACCAACTACGCCACATGTGCGTTTCATGTGGCCTAGAGCCGCAATTACTGGACAGACAACGTTGGGCCGGAAAACACGCAGGCAGTGACGCAAAAAAGTGGCGAACAACAGAGCTGCAGGAGTAATAACAACTGGCCGAGTTGTAAGTGGCATGATGTGTGTAAGATCATTCAAAAGATCAGCTGAGCTTGCCGCAAAAACGCGTAGCAATTTCGCGTGTTCTGAGAAATACAGTAGTTTTAATGGCAGAAACGAACTGCATCAAATCAGTAGAGTTATCGCTGTTGCTGACGCCATTTTTTTTTTTGTTCTTTTGCCGTGTTCGCTAGTTTGTCCAATTTAGATTGTGCAGGATGTGACGCCGGCAGCACAGCACTCCCCCGCCATATCATCAGATATGCAACCTATTTCATGTCTTGTCACTGCCGATGCTGACGCTGAAACGTTGCAATGATTATATGGATGCTAGCATCGACCTATTGGCATATACTTCGCCGTGAGACGCTGCTGCTATTCGATGGTCGAGAAAAGAACACGGCTGACCATCGAAATCTTGATTGTATCAGCATCGCTCTATGCTTATGTAGTCGAAGAATGATCTCTAGCCACGAATTACTACTGACGGACGAACTAAATCACTCTAAATATTATGATGATCGTTGACCGAACACAGGTGTTAGCCTCTATACTTCAGCAGTGGAAGTCGAAATATGTGTAACCTGTTTGTCAATGGTCAAAAACGTTTGAAAAACATTGAATTTGTACGTTTAGAAGGTGATTTAGTCAACAATCAACTATTGATATTAGTGAATAAATGGTTCGGTAATAAAAGCATTGAAAAGTTCGAATATTACTAACCTTCTATATTGCATCTGTGATACCCTTTCTACGTTACTTGAAGTTAATGCTTCAGCTGCGTGACGCGTTTACATAGGTTTAGTGTGCATATATCTATATTTAATATATCCGTATATATATACACCGTGTGTTTAACATATCGGTATGTTTGTCGTACGGCCTACCTAAATACAAACTAATTTGACTCTTTTTTTTTTCATTCTATTGTGCCATTGGTCTACCCTTTCAGACTACTCCAGCAGCAGATCTCGCAACATCAAATCAACTCTCTACCCGGCGGTCCGGGTTCGAGGTCGTCGAATGGGCTGAATAAAAGATCGCCGGCGGAATCCCTCGGCCTGCCCGGCGCAACCTCTCTCGCGGACGATGCTTTATCTTCTTGCGAGGGCGACGGTTCGATGGACGATGCAACGTCGCGGCCAACATCGCCGTGCGGAGCGCTAAGCAGCTCGAGCGGGTCGCCCGCCCCGTCCCGCAGCCCTAGCCCGAATCCAGGCGGAGGGCCTCCGATCACCTGACGGTCCGGGAGCCCTGCGTCGGCTGCGCAGGGTCTTCCCGCCTCTGGGCCTGCTGCCACCCATCCCGGCCTGTCTCTGCCGAGTTCATTGTCCTCCCTATCGGGTCAGCCTCTTGGCCTCCCATTCGCACCTACGCCCCGCTTCCCATCGGGCCTGTCACCCTTCGGGGCGGTCACAGCCCCAAACCCGTCAGAGGCGTCCTCGCTTGTTCCGTCGTTCGAGCAATATCTGCAATACCTCTTCATGCAACTGCCGCCGCCACCCGGCGGTATGCCAGTCCCGTCCGCAATGCCCCCCGGCACTGTACACCCTGTGACGGCAGCAGCGACCAGCCTCAACGCGGCAGTCGCTGTCAACGGCCACAGCCTGCATGGCCTTCCCGCGCCCAAATTCCTGCCCAGCTCACTCTCGATCACGCCCGTCAACCACGGCGGTCCGCTATCGGGACTACCAAACAAAACGGAATACAAGACAGAATCGTCGGATGTGCATTCGCCAGACTCGACAAACCCTCCACAGACGACCGTCCTGCCCTCGGAAACTACCAAAGTGGAGGACACTGAAACGATTGTGCAATAGAACTTAATCGAAGCAATGAGTATGAGACAAACGCGGCTGCGAAATGCTGTAACATGAGAGATATGAAAAAGAGAAAACATGTGCTACGAAGTTGGACTACTACGTTTCTGGCCAAAAAGGATTCCATGCAACTCGGGCAGTGAGGCCCGGTTCAGCTTATTTAACCCATCTCATTACTCTCGTTTTTGTCACACATTCTCGTTTCGATATATGTATAAATATCGGCTTCTCCAGTAGTGTGTTTCTGTTTTCAAGGACATAAACACACATACGTAATGATTAATAAGTGGCTCGAAATAATAATAATAAAACGAATTAAAATAGGGTGGACTTTATATAGAATCGATTCGACGACGCCGCATTTCATTGCAACGTGTTCGCGTGCCACATAGAGAGCTAGTGGGGCATGCCGCGAGTGGCCAGTATGTAAACAGAAGCCTTCTTCCACTCACCGTTCGCTCCGCTATACAATGGATACCAGCGCGAATGTGATGTACGAACGCCAAAGAAAAAATTTGACGAACTGGACCCATCTGGCGTATAGACTTTCTCTATCAAAGAAGGGGGCATCGTTGAATGAAGGCCGAAAAAAACCTATGAGACCGGGGAAAAGTGATGGGCAAGATGTTTAGATGGCCTCCGGGGCTTCCTTGTAAACAACGTCCATTTCACTGGTCAGCAGTCCACGGACGGTCTCCGAAAAATCTACGATTTCACGACAACAAGTCCTCTGCCAGTGCACAACCTATCCTTGCGTGTTACGTGGAAGGCTGTAAGAGCTTCGACAGCCGCCGAACAGAAATGAAGTGCCGCTTGGGTAACTCTTTGATAAGAACAATATGGAGCAACAAAAGTAGTCGACATGATGTGGAGCGTTATCCAGTTTAGCACCGAATAACGACACACTTTCGTTGATAATGAATCCACCACGACGTACACAAAGATCCTGTTGGCAAGAGGGACTCAAGTTCGGAGCGCCTCCCTTTATCATAACATTATTATTAAGTAATACAAGGGAAACGCGTGATCAAGCCACACCAATGTAAATATCCTGTAGCATATTCTTATGGAGTACTTCAATGATTGGTCAATCATTAATTGGTAATATATATATATGTGTGTGTGTGTGTGTATTGTATCATGGCTATTATGATACAAAGAATTGTGCTTATTACATTACAAGCTATATGGAGACAAATATATTAAACGATGATAAAATATAATGAGTGATGGTGATGATGCCAATACATATATATATATATATATATATATAAAGTGAATAAAATGGCCACATCTCTGGTTTTACTTTCTAGTCGCATAATCTTTAAATGGCTCGCATGGGCACTTTTCACAGGAAGTAACCATCTGCATATAAATACACACAAAGAAAGATGAGAATACATTATTATATGAAAAGTCGAAGTGGAAACACGAAATCAAGTAAGCAAAACACACACGCTTGGACAAAGCATATAATGCATTATGTGTATATATACATATATATACACACACACGTATTCTAGTTGTACATATCAGGTCTCAACATCATGCGAAGAAAAAATGTTGAGTGGACTTGAGCGATTGGGTGTGCAAAGCAGACGACGGACGCCGGACACGGAGACGAAAAAATTCAGGCACTCTTCAACCCGTTATGCATCCAAACATTCATTCAAACATTCACATATGGTATACTATGAGAGTATCGATTATCGATGTTTGTGAGCACGGCAACCCTAGCCAGTCCCTCGGGGGTTCATCTATGAGCGCTCGCAGGTGTCATCGGGCTCGTTGGATGCGCCACCAACGTGTATGTACACATGCAATAAAAGCGCGCCCTTTTTTGAAAAAAAAAAAGGTCTTTGTCACAGAAGAGTTGGATGATGAGAAAAGGGAACGACATATGATTATAATAGTAATAATAATAATGATAAGTGAACTAGGCAAGGGATAGGTGGAATTAGAAGCATTTTCTATGGTGGTGTATAACCAACCATCTTTTTCCCTCATACACACAACAAGTAACAGTAATATGAAGAAACGAAACTCAGCGTTAGAAAAGGCAGCAGATGGACAGACGGCTGAACGATAGGATGACAATTAACTGTGGGACGGAAGACAGACTCAACTGAACAATGATAATAAAAAATAATGCAAAGGAAAATAATTATGATTGCGATGATGATGATGATGATGATGATGATGATAATAATAAAACCTGATTGCGAGCCCCTCTCCGCACTTTTAACAAACGAGTTAAGTTTAAGTTGTGAAGAACCAGACAGATAAACAGGCCGACCATAATAATAAGCTCACCGTCATTAACACGAGCGCATGTAAAGGAAATCACCCTGTTACAGTGTTAACGAAAAAGATGATGAGGAAGAGACATCTCCATAATTCTAAATCATGGTATTACCAATCACAAGTTCTCCCATTTACTTAATTCAATCACACGACACGAAGTAGTGTATAATAACTAATTAAGTATAATGATATTAATAATTATAATCCTTAATAGTGACGGATGTATAACGAGATAATTACTATTATAAATACACATCAATTTATTTACATACACACACATACACGCTGTACGTAATAAGAAAGAGATATCATTATAATAAATAGCAACGTATTCTGACGGAGCGGGGAAGCGAAAATCACACGTGTAGGTTATTATTATTATTATTCTATTCCAATTTACACCGGTATACATTCGCCGCCAATAGGACTATGTGCTATCAGGGAAGTGGAGCAAAGACTCTGACGACGCACACGAGGCGGCCATTTCGAAAAAAAAAAAGGAAAGGAAGAAGGAGAGAGGGTCACGGATGGAGGCAAAGGACGCTGAGATCAATAAATAGACAATTTAGAGTTGAACCCGATGAGTGTGCTTTTTTGGCAAACGAAAGATCAGGGCAGAAGGAACTTCCGAGGTAGAGAGTTTGCAAAGGGTAGATACATGGGATAGTCGGAAGTAGCCAGGGAGGCGAAGCTAAAAGTAACGGAGCAGTTGAGAAATACATGAAAGTCTTGGACAGAATTCAAGGCTGTCCGAGCGGCCTGTAGCAAAGAAGATTGCGGGGGCCAATAGAAACGCGGCCGAATAGACGAACGATACAGGGATACTATTCGGCGAAATGGAATATAATACAGAAGAACGGAGCGGCAGCGTGACAACACGATTTAGTACAGAATTGAGTAATCTCATCTAGCCAAACAATTTGACTTCGTAGGTTTGCTAATGGCGGCGAGGCCTGGTCGATGAATAGATGAAACGTGTGTGGAGAATCCACTGATAAAGTGATTTATCCCATGATTATTGTGTAAATCTTTTGTGATCCATTGACATCTGCATAAACAAGAGCAAATATATATATATATATACATGTATATAAAACTTGAACTTATGAGGCTTAGTGTATCTTGGGATATAAATAAATGTAGCAGGATAATTTTCCACTCGTTCTGACCTAGCAAAAGGCTGAAACAAGGAAAAGCAGACTCAAATGTTCCTTTCAAGATCGATTCTTTTTCATAAAATACATACAAAGTAAGAGAATACTATACAAAGTATAGATGCGATCGAGTAGTCACACATGTTTCGTCACATAGAAATTAATATGCAGGTAAAAATGGACAGGGTTTACTTGAGATCCGATATGTTCAGCTAAGTATCGGCAACTTCATGGCTGTGGGAGCAATCAGCATATAAACGAAGGATCTATTGAAAAGTAGTTCAATTCACTAAGTATCAACTGAGGACTTCCCGAAGTGGGGCTCACCAGGCGAGAAATGAGGTCTATGCTCTGGAGTGGCGATGTACTTGGTATTATAAAGGACCTGTTGGTTCTTATGCCCTCAGGGCGCTCATGTCATCAGCTACCCGAGGTGCTTGACTAGCGTGGCTGTTATTGCAAATAGTGGTCTGCGACAAAGCAGCTACTCCTTACTGCTATTATCTGCATTATCCGGTCTCTGATGGCAGGGCCTGTCCTTCTAATTTAGATGCAAGTTTCACGCGGCCTGGGGTTACTTATCGTTGTAAGCGCAGTTATTTCTGATTCTAAAATTAATATCATTTAAGCCAGGTGTTGATTGCTATTTAGTCTGTTCTTTGTTAAAACGGTATAAGGGCTAAAAATACAGCCGCAACTGTTTTCACCTATAACCTGCAATTGGAAAAGATTGAGCTATTAACCAAATAAAATATACCAGTGTGCCTTTAATAATAATAATAATAATAAAGAATTTTGCGCCCTAAGCAGAAGTAACGAGTAAGATTTTATACAGTTTCTTATTAGTGTACTCGACCGGGTAAGTATCGAAAACCCAAGTGATAGCTCTTGGTTATCTCTTACTAAGTACCAAAGTGGGTGAAAAAATGATATAGACATTTTTAGAAAAGCAATAATTCTGGCAGCTTATAGCTTATTATAATTAACATAATAATTTTGGTGACTGTGTGTCTATCCATGCACATATTTAGCTGGTAGAAAAAGCAACGGCAATTTTTTAGGAGTTTTCTTTACCCTATATTTTCTCATTGTTTATGTATTCCTATTGGCCACTCGATGTCGTAAGTGTTATATGCGAGTTATAATTTTGTTATTTGGTACGGTTCATCTCGTAACGGATATTTGGGTGAACAAACGGGGTTTTCATTACTTGTTTCACTTCGCCCTTTGCCCTATCGCAATAGCCCAGCATATCTGTGCCCCGTGCAGTGTGGAGGGTACTTCTAAGCTCAAAAATGGCATCTTGGCTTGGAAGATTCACTTCGCTTTAGCCATCCGGGAGCTGATGAAGACTACCTAAAGACAGAATTATTGCGGGTAACAAGAAGTGGTTTTGTTTCAATCAATGTGGTTTAGAAGAGAAAAAAAGGTGACTCCGCGAAACGTATACAAGCCCAGAACTAAATAATAACCCCAAAAAAAATCCACATGATACTCTTGGTGTGTGGGTATAAAAACTCCCCGATTTTAATGGAGATTTATTTATAAAGTTAGCAAATGCTAACAAACAACATTTTATTATTTACAAGAAACAATAGCAGAGATGAGATTGCTCGAATGGTTGCTGCATCAGCAAGTTCACATGTTCCCTTCAAATGACCAGCGTATTTCTAGATTTCGTCCCTTTGGGAGTAACTGTCCTGTTGGACGTCTATTCGTTTATGGCATCAAGAGCTCTTAAAAATCTCTCTCAGCTAATTATCATAGCAGAGATTTATTATATGAATAAAAATAAAAATGTAGCTTGTTGTGTATTGATTTATAATAGCAAAGTCTGTTGAATTTTACGGGTCAAGCTCATTAGTCGCACTAGTCACATGTTTTAATAACTCTGTAACAATTTTGAAAATATAATTTGGCTTTGCGAACTTTTTTTCTAAATTATTACAACTTTGTTTGATATTTTATCTATGAATCCCGGACACGTCTCTGCTTATCTGAATTATCAAACGTCTTTTTAAAAGCAAAAAATGACTTCCTTTAATACGATCCTCATCTCAATGTTAAGTTGTTTTGGAGAAGGATTAACAAGGCTTAAAAGTTAAGTCCATCGATGTTTATGCTGATGCGCTATTTTACTCCGACGCAATCTATTGATGATGACTTCGATAACAATATCGCTAAGCTTCTGCGGAAGGGGGAACAGCACCCACCAGGAAAAGAGCTGTTTTTTGTTGTCATCAAGTCTTTGCCGTCTTTTTAGTCATTTGCAACCGAAAATTTCGAATTTCGCGGGTCGCGTATTGGTCGACCGACCCCCTGCGTGTTCACTAGCTTTACTTAGACGGAAGCGCGGAGCAGTTTCCATAGCGAACAATGCAGTAAACCAGTTAACATTAAAGTTATCACGTCATAAATGCACCGGAAAAGTTGTCGATTGCCAATGGTGTCTATAATGTGATGGGTGATTCTAATCCGCTTTGGGTGGTGTGTGTTTATTGAGATAGCGATGGTTAAACGTTCAGCAGCTGTAATTGCACGTTGATGCGTTTCATGGTCGTTGAACCTGAATGTCCAATGAGAGCTATGTTGGTATTTCATCGACGAAGAAGCTACAGGTCGATACATGGTCAGCGTATACGTGACGCATAGAAGCCGAAATTGTTTATGAGCTTCGAAGTTTAACATTATGCCAACACATCAGCTCGAAGTATTATATTGTTATTGCAATGACAATGGTGGCTGTTATTATTGTTGACTGGGTCAAGTATTTCTCACAGACTAAATAGGAGTGTTGTCTGTAAACTTGTTCCAGAAAGAACTCTCATTGGCTTCGGTGGAGATATTTATCGGCTGAAAAATTTGTATAACTTTGAAACTCTGCATCATCACCAGGAAAATTTGGTCCATATATATCCAAATATATCCGGTCTTTAGTTATCTACGCTTGGAATCTGATTGAGCATCATCAGAAACTAAATAGTGGGTTTAAACGTAAAATGTCACTTAGCGCAGAAAATCAGCGCTCAGCAAGTAGGTTTTTGTTTTTCGAAATTGAGCGTGATGGAATCCCTTGAAGTTTGGTTTTTTAAAAAACGACAATTCGTTCTTTTTAGTGGGATCGTTTGAAAAACGTAAATCGGTGAGTCGAATGCCACAGAAGACGTAATCACACTACCAGACAGGAGAATAAGTTGTCATGATTAGGAAAACATTTTGGTAAAACAAAGCAGGTACAAAACGCTACCTATCAGCTCAATAGGGTCGCCTTCAGAGCACGTGTTATGAAGATGGAAAAACATAAGTGACAAGTGGGCTTCATGGAAGTTGAGTTCAAAACGGGTAAACTCATATGTGATGCGTTCGAAAGAGACCTTGCACAATTATTACGTGCCGAAAAATATGTGTGGAGCATATCGTTGCCATAAACGAGGCATGGGTCAGTTTGTGTCAATACAAGGAAAGGGTTAAATGAGAAGATGGTGCCGAACGTAAAAAAAGCGGCTTTAGGAAAATACAGAACGGATTCTGACGTAAGCGGATGCTTGAACTTGTAATAAAGGCTAGAGAATTTCTTATTATGAAATCTTGCCCGAAAAAAAATGGCCTCGATCGAAAAAAACAGAACCAAGTAATGAGTGCAGTCTTCATTTCAAGTTGCCCGTTTGCTTTAAAGAAGACGATAGGTGGCATAGCCTGTCTTACTATTGATTCTCTTAAGCAAGCCGTCGACAACGAGATTATACAGGGTACTGCAAATCAAAAGTATAAAGCTGTTGAGATGCTCCCAGGACGCTGGCTTCAATAAAAAAGAGAGTACGTGTAACGTATATCAAAGTATCGTTATTCCAACTTATATGATTTAAGAATTATACTGAACAGTTAAATAATAGCTCTGGACACGCTATATATTCAAAACATTCAAAATTGAAAAGTTTTGTGGGTTATTTGTTGTAATGGGCATGCGTTTGTCCGTTGCGCCTGGTATTAGACAAAATCCAATTGTTCTTAGAACGTACTACAATAAACAATACTTATACATAGCACACGTTATTGATAAATTACATTTTTCTTAGAAAATCGTTTTCTTAGAAATCATAATGAGATAAAGAATAGTAAGGCAAACCAGCCTCAATAGAGTTCAGTTTAAGAATGTTTGAAAATAATAAAAATAAAATTTTTTAGGCCATTAAACGGAAATTATTAGCTATCATGGACAGGAAAGTATCAACTGCTAGTAGGGTCGTTCAGATAAGCTTTAACGGTTTCTGTAACCTTTTGTGCTTTTTTAACATTTTGCTCGTTTTAAGACCTTGACCTTTCGAGATCCTTGATCTGGTGTCAAAAAAAAAATTCAACTTAGTTGGAACTTTTTATTTAGCGTATTTGAGAGGTAGTTCAACGAGTTCGCATCTATCAATATCGCAATACGGACCCGCAAGTGCTATACAAAAGTTATTTGCGGATTAAAGAGGAACTTATTGAAAATGACGTAATGATTTGATAAATCGGCGATTTGTACTGTTACTGCTAACGAAAAACTATTGCAACTTCGAAGAGATATTTAACTTAGACTAGTTTCCTTATTTTATTTTTTTGTAAAACTACAGGTACATTTTGTGTTTTGCTAATTCATGTCTGTTTCGATTAGAGTCGAAAGTTTAGTCCTGTCGCAGTTTAGGTTTCGACTTGGAAAAATTTGGTACCGCTAGGAATTGCTCTTTTCAGAAGATGGATAAGTTATGGAACTACATGAGCACAATTTGACGTGTGTATGTGTATCTGAAAATTTTGTACACGTGTTCACAGTGGGTAGCTCACTCGACATCCGTGTCATCACCAATTGTTTATTCGAAGTAAGATTCTGTTGTTTCTCGGTTACGCGTGTGCCCCCTGCAGCGGAGGCAGTGTTGTAAAGATTAGAAATAAAAAAGAACTTATTACACATCGACCGCTGTCAAACGCTGTCAGACAAGTTGAACTTCTGTAGCGAATAGCCCATTTCCCGTTTCAATCGACAACTTTGCAGCCAGGCCAACTTCAAAATTCCTCACTTTTCTGTGTCCCGAACTCACCTGTCCAATGAGCGCGTATAACCATCAGCAGCTACTGAAGTGAAGGAGGCCGGTGTTTACCGTTAGCTAACCATGTCACGCCGCTGTATTTCTATATACTTAAGTCTTTTTATTACAGCTATCAACGCAGTTATCTATGAAGATACGAACTGTCGAAAAGCTAGGTAAAACAGACTTGGAGGAGGAAGATATTACAAAACATGGCAAACTGAAATTTTCTTGGCATGAATATTAGCTTTTACTCCAATCGGTAACAACTTGTTTAGAAAGAAAAACTCGGACAAGATTCAAGCAATGAGAAAAGGGTCAGTATTACGGTCAACTTCAACCTTTGCACATTTTCAGCTTATCAATACATCATCCTATAGTAAATATGAAACGGATCGACAAGCAGTAGAAATATTACCCTTTGACTCTGCCTAAACAAAGTACTGCGATAAAAACTTAAACGAAAACTTCTGATCCCCGTTTTTTTTAACAACACAGAAGGAAAGCCACTACAGAGCTCTACTTACGTTGCTGCAATCGTCTCCATTCAAAGCTCATTTAAAAAATTTCCGATTCTACCTAATCCTTCGTTCGTAATTGCATAACTATACTTCATACTAATATCCAATTTAACCTAATCGCCATCTATGTCAAAGATTACATATCGAGGCAAGCAAAGTATTCAAATGTCAGGAAATATATATACATATAGCACATCGATAAATACGCAGCGTCTATGATTATCAGTAGAATGTCAAAGGCAGCTAACTGTAAGTTGATCACTTAACAGGTAACTAATTTGGGTTTATGGTGGGGCTGAACTAGCGGTCAAAGGACAGCACAAGATCAAGCTCTCCAAGTAAACGCACCATATGCAAGCCCGTCAATATTATGTTATATATATTCATTATTTAAGTGTATTAACGACACGAGATCTAATCTCGATTAACTTTTCGCTGTTCTGTCCTGATACAAGCCCTGACCGCGACAAATGTGACAGGAACTGTGATGATTGCTTTGAATTGTGGTTGGGTTTGCCGCCCACATGTAACCACATTTACAACGAATAACCATATTGTAGAATTATAGAATTTTGCACTTTTTGGTGCTGTCAATTCCTAAGTTTCAAAATCAGTATTTTTACCGTTTCGGATAGCTGTTTTGTTGGTTAGCCAACTAATGTTAATTCTTTAAAAATAACGACTCGAAAATAGCGTGTGCCCATAACCTGTCTCCGGCGAAGCCACCCAATCAAATTGAATGTCGATAACCTCGTAAACGCGTGTGCTTGGGGTGATCGTTTGTCTCTATCTGCGCGATTTATGCGCAGATATCTTACAACGAAAGTGTATTTGTTTTCGCGGGGCGCAATTGACTTACCAACCGAACACTTGTGTTTGGCGCGCGTTTCGAATTGTATGTAACAATAATAACAGAGAATACCCAGGATATGATGGTAATTTCATCATTGACGGATTGTTGACGCGCGGTGTCTCAACAAATCACACAACCGGATCTGGTTTCGCTCAACAGTCAAGTGTCATTTATGGCGAGCTAGAAAAAATGGACAAACTGTATACGGCTACACCTTTCATCACGAAATTCATAAACAAGTTCAAGTTCCACACTTACAAAATGAACCGATGCCTATAGCAACGTAGCAAGCGAGCCATAAAACCGAGTTGAAGGCAACAGTTTTGATAGACAGAGCTCGGAAGAAATATACATATATCAAATTTTAGTAGATATGCCAAGTCAAATATGGCGTCGTTAGAAAAACAGTGTCTTGTCATTATAGTCAGGTACCGTCAAATATAAATATTAATACTATCTCTAATTTACAAGTTTTCTCTTCAGGCAATCGTTTCATTGGACGCTGTGAAGCAGTTTCTACTAGATCATTTAAAGATAGCTTGGTACTATTGAGTAGGGCATATCAGTCTTTTGGGGCTCACGTAAGGGCGCGACTATATTTTCCCGTTCGCTTTTCGTTATTCAAACAAATGCAATCAGCTACGCGAAGAAAAGCTGGTAGTATATACAGTCTGCCCTGTAGTTGATGAAACAAATAGAAAGGCTGCTAAAACAATTCAATTATAACTCGTAATAAAAGCATAGTTATCTATGTATTATACTTGAAAGATTTTTTTTGTATTCAGCTAGGATCCCGTAAGACTAATTACCTCGTCATATTCTCTTGTCTATCCCTTCGTTCATTTAGTATTCTGTACACACGCACGCACACAGTGAGAGACACTCATCTGACTCTCATTCATCACAACCGCTACTCGTTTTTATCACGAAGTAATCCTTTTTGCGATGTTCAGACTTTGTCGTTCTGTCCATCCGATCCTCATTTGCTTCAATCTCTTCATTCCCTTCTGTTTTCTTGGCATTCTTATTTCTGATTTTCAGGCGTCGATTGAGGAAGCGTCGCCCCCAATAAGGCGAGAGCTCAACCGCTGAAAGACGTCAAGTTCCGACAGTTCCGAACCAACAACGATATTCGCTATTTTCTCATTTGTTTGCCTTGCCGCTGCTTTTTGTCGGCTCTATTGTGAAAGCCATTGTCGTGTTCGAGCACGTTCAACAGATGTGTGTTTGTGATACAAGAAAAGCTGCTTGCTGTCGGCGATATACGCATGCCTCTATGTCTGAGTTTATTCTGCATGAGTGTGTGCTCCTGGGTTAGCGATCGCCACAGACCGACGACAACGGCACCGGTGGTTCGGTCGATCCTCAAATGACTTTAGGTCTCTTCGGACTTCGCAGCTCGGATACTTTTCAAGACGTCGGGTAACGGAGGTGATCGCGTCCTTATAGTATCACTTGGGCCACACTGGCTTTTCGATCGTCCGAGTGTGTCCAAAGTTAAAACTTATTGATTTGCTCAATTCAATTTAAATAATGACATTTCATTTTCTCCGCTAGTGTCTTCATTTTTGTGCTACGGCGGCTAAGATCTTTGTCGGCAATGGCGCTTTTCTGCCGCCGGATGACTATCGAAGGCGACGATACCGGCAACAAAAGATCTCTGCATCATTCTTCTATATTGTCCTAACCTGGTACAACATGTAGTTGCTGACAAATCATATCACTCACTAGATAAAACGAATACAGAACGCAATGCTGTTGTTGTCGGTATGTTCTTTGCCTTTACCGATCTAATCTCAGTAATTATGAGATCATCAATGTCACAAATATCCTAACTATTACGGCGTACAATAGGAAGATTGGTTTTTCTACGTGCCACCAATCCGGACCCAACACCGATCGACTGGCTGCGCAGACGCTTCCGTTACGATCCGGTCGAAACGCAAATGCCGTTGCTGCTCATGAAACACATTCGATATAATCTAGGCAAAACGAAGCGAAATTAGGTAAGCGGCAACAACGATAAATGACGCCTACAAAGGATAAGTTCCATCTCGAAATTGCTGCTCATTTAACCAATCGCTCGTTTGTCAGCTACTTTGGGCGAAGACAATCTTATAGCACTGCTGTTTTAATTACAAATCTTCAAAATGCGATTGAAGTCCGTAACTAAGGTTCGTCACGCTTTCTTCCGGCCTCTGTTGGTACTTTTATTGAACATCGATCAGATACAATAGGGAATTGTTGTAGTTTGGCTAGGTCAGGGAAACGTGTGTCATATTGACTTTGAGATAAATCATAGCTATATACAGTGGAAAGCGGCGAACACTGAAAGAAGGTTTTAAGCTATTGTCAATAGTATGAATTTCTTATAAATGTGCACCTTGCTACCCCTTAATAGTTCATCTAATGATCTCCAATTCCTGCGCTGCGCTCCCCCAATATGTGCATGCTTATGGAATGTATCACTTCTTATTAATGTGAATCAACGCGCCGAGATAACAGAACCATCTAAAGAAGAACGTTCCTTACCAATTCGCTTATTATAGCCACTGTGATCGTTCCTACGTTGAGGCTAGTACGACCTTACGAAAACTCTTGAAGTCGAAGTTGGCGTCACCTCGAGCAGCAGCAGAAGCAATACAGGCCGAGCTAGCAGCCGTTACAATAGCGCTCTATGGGATCGGCCGAGATCTAAATCTGCACTTTTGTCGTTGTCCAGTCGTCCGGATCGGTGATGTCACTAGCGGTGTTGCGCCTAAAGTCGGTATGACGCGACGCGACGCGACCCGACCCTTCGAGGCGGTGGTTGATCGAGCAGGAGTCGTGTGAAGTAGTCAAAAGTCGGATGAGATAAATACTGCTTCATGCCAGTGACATAAGCAAAATATTCTCAATTCGATTCGATTTATTCTTGTTGCTTTTGATGCTGCTACGCTGACTATTGGCTCTTGGTCGCACTCGCGCTTACGCTTACGCTTGCTCTCCTACCACAGCACGGTCGTCAAAGTAACTCTATTCACTGCTGTTAACAAACGAACGTCGCGCTACGCTCACTGCCGTTGGCATCGCTGGTGCTGAACCACAGAGGAATTCGGCTTCAACTTTTCGGCTGCTGGGAGGAAAAACAACTAACCCAAGACGAACCCACGACATCTCAATCGTTCGTTCAGCTTGAGTTTTGTCGGCTCAACGCCGCTTATCCAACGCCTTCCCCGACGCTATTGTGTTCCGATGCGACCGCTGCGACAAACTCTGTTGCTCAATGACGAGGCTGATGAAGCTCGATACATTTGCTGAAGGTGCATAGCGCCAGTGTGCAGTTGTACATACAGATGCAGACACACAAATGAAAACGAAGAGCAACAATAATAACATGTGAATGTTCACCTGACCATAGCCGGCGTCGAGCTCACTAGATCGCTGCGCCCAGCGACTGATGATGACGAGTTTGCCCCGCTCTTAAACTTTCGAAGAGTGAATGCGTGGCTCTATCGTAGCTTTCATCGTTCGTTTCATCGATTGGAACACCAGCTAGCATACGCAACGAGTGCGCCACCGTGACAGATATCGCACTTCCAATAGCCTTGGTACAGCGATAGCCATAGCATGCGAATGACATATTCGGCTCAACTTAATTTTAGGGTTCTCTTCCTCGGGGTATGTAATCGTTTCCTTTTTCGAGTGAACAGCAAAAAAGTAATGATAAAAGAACTCGATTGTGCTAATGTTCAGTCGCAGTTTTTCTGACGGCACAATTTGCATAGAAAAGTGGATAAAAGCTTGATGTGGAACGGCTTTTCAATTTCCAGTCACAGTTCATGTCTCAAGCACTTTTAAGAGCGGTTCTTACCCAGCCCAAATAGAGAGGCTGTGACCATAGCTTTATTGTGGTAGAGGTGTCTCCAGAAGTTCGGTTCTCTCAAGAAGTACTGACAACTTGTCAAATATCAATATTCCTGGTTTTCTAGACTAATTTTCAGAGAGTTCTCGGATCCACCGCCCCATATAGATATAGTTACAAATATAGAAGTTACACGACTAAGCAGAACGCATCCGGTGATGGTGGTAGCAAACCTATCATCCTGGTCGCTAGCTCGAATCTGGACACCGCTCAAAAAATGGGGCTCCGTTCCTAAATCTATTACTCCATATCATAACTGCCACAATAAGGAGCTGGGCTACCCGGGTAGCGTGCAGAGACAACCGAATCCTAATGAACACTGGCTTGGAGTTGCCATTAGTGACAAAGCCAGATGTTGATAACGCGCACACACGAGAAGAGTTCACAAGCGTCGAAATATTTAATAGATTATATTGCTTTATAGAACTTGTACTAACGAACAATGATTTACTGTATTGATTAAATTTTGTATAAATGTTTATATTATACATATTTAATGAAACAAAGATTTTTATTAAAAACAGCGGGGATGAGAAGACTTTAGATGAGAGAAGAATTTCGCGCTTGAACGAGTTGTCAGGTGTGTGCGTTAACAATTCGAAAGTGTTTAACAGGTTTGCGTTTATACTGCTGTTTAAAAAATAATTGCATCAACAAACATTCGAATGGCTGGCACCGCATTACGCTATCAATGTTTGACGTTATTACTTCAACATATATTCATCCTAAATCAGAACTTTGGCCTTCCAAAACAGCTATATGTTTCTACGATGGTTCAATCTCGCAAAGAGCCGAGCTTCTCGAAAAGTTTAATACCTACCATTAGTCAACCCGGACACCACAATTAAGACCGATACGCCGTCAACAAGATACGACGAATGGAAGTAAACAAGGTTCGTATTTTTCATTGATCCGTGTAAGGGTTTTTGTTCATATCAGTGGTTAACCGTTGGCGTAGGCTAAGAAAGGCGTATGGGAGCTGCGCTGTTGCTGAAGCTTAACCAGTGCGAAGAAACGCTCACCCGCCGAGCTGTGGGGCTGTGCCTTTTCAGTATTTTTTCTTGTCTTGTTTTCGCCTTCTCTGTTTTGCCCAATAGGGCGCGCAAAAGCCCACTGCCAAGAAGTACGATGATGGTCTTGGTGCTCCGTAAGCAGCGGCGCACAGTTGCCGAGCCATTGGCGTTAAATTTCCCGCCTGACCTCCCGTGGCGTTGTGCCGTCCTCTCGCCGATACATCGCCGAACGCAGGCGACACTGTGCGGCCAGTAGAAGAAGCTGTACAGAACTATCATCAGCCGCTTACTTCGTTTGTAGCTGCGTATCTGAATAGTACGGCAAGGACGTGGAGATGCCATTTGGTAGCGTATGCTATGTCATGGTAGCGAAACTAGGCAAAAATATACTGTCCGTTCGATGTTCTTTTTTTCCTACAGTCGGTTTCTTACCATGTTCTTTCTGCAAAACGTTTTGCACTGCTCGCGTTCGCAGGTTTGTGTACTCCACAATCATCTTGGATATCATTCCGCGAAACCCTCTAAACGAAAAAATCTGAAGACCACCAGTTTGTTGGTTGATCGGCTTGTCGGGGCGTTCGACGTTTTGGGCTAGACCATAATGCCATAAGTGTTCTTTCTGACTATTGGCTTTAGCAAAGCACACAACCGAGGCCATTGGCGGCACTCGTACTTCCACTACGTCTGGATGACGTTGCCGTCGTCTCAGATAAAGCTTTGTGGCAGCAAAGATGACGGAGTACGTGATCCATTGTCGCGTCGACATTGACTTGACTTGGTAGCTGATGCATGAACCTTGGCGGTGCTTGCTTGGTACGCGGCTCCGTAACAGCAGGAGTACTGAAGTGTTTAGTTGGAATAAGGCAAAATATAGTAAAAGATGATCGGCTTTCTCCGCCGCGCTTTGCTTTGAGAGAAGAACAGCAACGACCCCGAACCCAAAACGGTCGAATTGCACTGCTTTATTTTGGCTGTTGGTGGCCATTATTGTCGTGGTTGTTGCTGCCTCTGCCGTTGCTGCTCCCCGCGCATGGGTTTTTCGGTTTCGCGTTTGATCGCTGCGCGCATTTGACCGCAGACACATTCGAACTACGAATAGTTGCGCGAACAATCGGCCCACTAGATTCAACTAATGTACTCTTTTGAAAGTTCGCGACTTACGCGGCTCCGTTAATCATCTAATCGTCAAGATCATGCTCGTGCGCTGTGAAGAAGCTCCCTCAGCATTAGGATGAGTTGATGTCGCAGTGGGGCGGTAGTGGTAATCCAAGATCATGGAGAACGGGCGGACGGAGCGGCAGGCAGAGAATTTACTTGACCGGTCAGAAGGGGCGCTACGGTATTCAGCGAGGCACTTCTTAATGGAGCAATCCCAGCTGACGGCGCGCTACGGACGGTCAGTGCCGTCGGTCGTAAGGTTGAGTGGAGGATTTTTAAAAGCTGGAGGCGTCAAGATGGAGTACCCACAATCAAGCCTAGCTACAGTATAGCTTCGACTAGATATGACACCAATTGTGCTGCAGAAATACGTCACTGTCCAACGATAATCAGCGCGATTTGTCCGCCGGCAGTCTCATATGCGTAGCGGACAGAACGGTGCCCTTTAATTTCAGAAGTAATTCAGAGTTGGGGTAGTAGACTATAGTGTATCAAGCCTGTAGTAGCAAAAATTAAACAACAAACATGGTTTCGCGTGAGGGATCATCATATAGTTGCATACATACAACCATTATTATATATGTATATGTGGATTATGTATTAATTGTTGCTCTACCGTTTAAAAATCATATACAGTTTTACTGTAGATGCACCGCTAATAATTTAATTTCTTAGCAAGAATTCGAAATGGGCATTAGTATAAAACAAGGCAATATACTTAACTTGTAAAATGTTAAGTAAGCCGAGGATTCTCAGAAAATGATTACCCATTTGCTGATTAAATTTGAATGTATGCGTCTAATGTATACAGCCTAGCACGTTTACGTAAGCATCTAACGTACTGAGTAGACTAAGGGTAGATTATTAATTATAGCAGCAGAACGCATCACGTCGAGAAATGGAAGCTGTATGGGTTACGCGTTCCAGGGAACATAAGGTTATATTTAGGTTGATAGCGTGGTCAAATGCTAAAATGAAGAAGTGAACCAGTGACGTATTAGGCAGAATCCAGGAAAAATATGGCTGTCAAGTGATTCTTGTTGGAACGGCTACTAAAATCCTTCCCTTATCAAAACCGGTCTGTCTACACCGAAATGAGAGACACACACCTCTACATATAGTTGTGCTTGCACACTAGAACATATGATAGTTATAATGTCGCTTGATCACCAATCAGATGACATGGCAACAACGGGGTAGACTTGAAAGCCTGACAATAGCTGTTAGGCGTGTCTGTACGGATGCTCTCAATTAGTCAGTGAGTCGAGCTACAAGCCACCGTGCAAGCGAGATATGCTGGCAGGAGACGGAAAAAAGGAACCGGCCGACGACGAATATTAGGAAAAGTGGCCACAGCACAGGCTTTGTGGACGACGCACACGTTGCGATAGGATAGGCCAAACGAAAAGATCATGTCTCCTCGGATGATAGGAAGATGATGACTAACGGTGATCTCCTGAGAAAGGTTGGCATAATACATGGACTGCGGACCGGAGACATGGATCGCAGATTCGATCAGTTTGTGTTTTTGTATGCTGACCGACCCGCATAGGTTTGTTCCTAAGGGAAACCTGAGAGGTTGTTTTTCTCCTAAGCCATACTTCGACTGAGGGCGGGAACGCGGCAGATCGTAGGCTATCTTGTCTCCTAGTTAGCCTAACGAGTGCGTGGGCCTCTAGGATTTTGTACGGTATAAAAAGGATGCGATGACACTTTACCACATCGCAAGTGTCATTCGTAACCTTTACGAAGCAATGGATGAGCACATATCGAAGTAGCTTTTGGTCTTTGTCAATAATTGGGGTTATGTTTTATTGAGAAATATACATTGCTGGTCCACCTCAGTCAGAAGCACACGCTAAAAGCTTTGACTCAAAAAGGAAAATCACATTTAAAAATGCTTTATGGTTATAAGTCTTTATGGTGCAAACATAATAACCGATTTTCTCGTTTACTATATGGTACAAGCAGTGTTTTTCCAACAACTCTCTAATTAATTCTAGTCGTTTAAGCTTATCCAGGATACTCTTGATACCCAAAAAAAATCGCTGAGCGTCTGTTTTCAAAAAATGTAAAGTCCGAATGAAGTTCTAAAAGTATCAAACCTTCGAACAAAAACTTAGGAAGATGTAGTCAACTTGCAGGCTAGGAAATGAGACTCTTCCAATTTAACTGGTGTCCTGTCGATCGATTTTTGCGAAAAACCTACATTTAAGCAGCTATAGCTTTTGCATAAAATAACCATGTAATTTTCCTTTGGAGTCTGTAATTAAAGGACTCCTTTTGCCGACTTGAACGTATTCAAATTCACTTCGTGTGAAATAGATTTATTATTGAGAAACTGATGACCTTGAAATTTCAACTATACTGTACAAGGCTCCGAGGCTAAATAAATCCTAGGTAAGACAAGGTATCGGATGCGACCTGTACGAACGATCTGCTTTTTGCTTTGAGGCCCTAAATTAGGGGTATTTCTTTTTCTTTTTTAATAAAAAAAATTGAAACACATAAGTGTACGCATTTTCATAAACTTGCACGGTTATCATCTGTAATAGACGAGTAACAAAAACAGATTAAGGCGAAAAAAAGATCCTACACTGGCTCTAACGGAATAATGCCGTTTTTACGGAAAACTTCTTTTTACAATATGGATTGGGTGTCCCGGTATAGCGTACGTATACCTAAGTTGCAATAAATGGCTATAGCTGGATAATGAAATATGCATGTATGTATTATATGTCTTTACTTAATTCAAAAATTGTTTGTTACCGATGGATTGCAGCATAAACTCTGCGAAGGCCGTGTTTTACTTCCTATGAGCAGCTTTATAATAGGCACGTAATCTCATTTGCTAGGAGCGTATGTCCTTCAAAATCTCTTTGATATTACAACTTTGTTGAAATTACAATGTAACTTAATAGATTAGTAACACACGCTTCGTTAATTACTTACAGACAAAATGTCTCAGAAGAAATTTAGACCGTTTCGGAAGAAAATCATCAACTTTATCTAAGTTTTTTCATATCACATATGACATGCATACGAAGACTTCAGTTTATATGGAAAAATGAACAGTAAATATTTCTCAATAATAATAATTATTTATATATTGAATACTATAGCCGCAAGCTGGGTCTCAGCAGTTCACTAGTCGGTATAACTGACCAATATTTTATGAATCAAATTAAAATAGGAATTATTCATACTAACCAGCAGTAAAATGACGAATAGCTTCAATTGTCAGATCTACAGAAGTAAACAATAGCTACTTTGAATCGGTACATAAATATCAGTATGAATGGAGAAGTTACAGCCTTAGGTGGTAGAACGTAAGCCCCTACTTGTACAAGGTTATTAGATAGCAGTACGTAGTAGCATACGATCGGCTTAGGACAGGTTTATTTTAGTACTATATACCTTTTAAGCCATCGCTGCCCTTGAACACCGAGGAATATTCGGTATTGGCCAATGAGTGAGCATTTAGCCGAGTGACAGGCAGGTCTAAGCTCGTCTCCCTATATCTTCTCAATGCAGTTTTTGATGTAACATTGTTGAGATGATTCTTGTTGCATCTCGTAGCACATCTATCTGGGGGTCCCATCGAAGCGGAAGGCTATTGTGTCGCGAATAGATCCGCGCCACAGAACGCGATCGCGTTTGCTGTACTGTTGGTCCCAGCTCCTCTAACGGCGAAGGGTTACGACGTGGATCTGGTTAGGATACGTATATTTAGCCAGGAGATCCGCAGTGATCAACAACAAAGAGAATTAATTTCTGGTTACATATCGGATTGTGCGGGCACCCATGTCTCAGAGTTGCCACGACAATAACAGCAGCAGTCAAATTTGGACCGCTTAAAAAAATTAGATTGGGTTAGGTAGCCTCTTCAGGAATAGGGCGATGTCTAACGACACACAGACGCCATAGTAATAGATCGATGGCATTCATGCAACAGCGTCGTGACTTCAGATGTATTATGCATGTATCATCTTCATATTAGCCTCTTATGGCATACAAAACACGCTGACTTAGCAGCGGGATGGCGAGGCAGACGACAGAGACGCGGGAAATCGGAGTGAGCCGCTGAGATCGAAAAATCCGAAAGCAGATGACATCGGTCCGATCGAATCGACTACCGAGAACCTGAATAGCCTGAAAAAAACTGACAAGTGATTGGCGGAAGGACAATTGGTCCCATTGAAATATTGTACGCTTATTATATAGAAAGAAAAGTCTGACATTGTCATTTGTATGGTTTGGGCTGCTATAGGATATTAGAGGTTAGTGTACGTCGCTCTATCGTAGATCTTACAGTGAAGCATTTCGGGTGCATCCGATAAGTTAAGTTCCAGGAATAGTTAGAGATGTGAAGTTTAAAACTATCAGAAGGGAACACTGATCAAAAATCGTTGTTGCACATATGCTACGAAAGTTCAAGTTTATTTCGAGAATTTGTGAAAAGGATCTTATCATTGGATAAGGTAAGTTGCCCGATACCCGGTTACTAAATTTGATATGATCAATTTAATGTCATAAGACATTGTTTTTGGAGTAATTGCTCGCATAGATCAATCAATTTACCGCGGACTGCTCGAGATTATGTAGCAACCGGTGTTTTTAAATAGGCTCGTATGTTTATTTGAGCCTGTGAATTTGTTAGCTGAATCCTACAATTCGATAAACTCCCACAGACAACTTCTGTGACTCTTCAAACAATTCTAGTATTGTAGTTAGAATATGTACAATAAGTAATGGTTTACATGACGTCACATTAAACAAAAACAGGCTAGTACACTTAGTGTTAGAGCAACTGCAATTGGAGCAAATAACAGTAGATAGTCTTAGTGTGGGATTATTTTTAAAATTCAAGGGCTACCAGTTAAAACTTTTGTCCTTTCCACAAATATCACAGCAATCGCTCGAGCCTTTTTAAAGGTCATAGTAGGAAAACAGCGCCCCCGGATCAGTATGAGCTCAGCATGGTGCCACACACACACAGTATCAAGAGCAAATCATCTCGGTTACTGATTCAGACCGGAGCAATTTTATCTGCACGACGTGCAATTCAATAGCAGCCAGCCAGACTGACAACCATTAATATCTTCCTGTTCATGAAGAGCTGTAATAAAAAAATGATGAAAATCTTGATGAAGTAAACTTAATGAATTCACGATCCGATGCATCGGAACGAAAACCAATAGTAAGTTCAAATGGTCAACCTTTTCTTACATTTTTCGTGTAATCGCTTGCATTGTTATGCGTTCAAAGTCTAGCGACTTCTTTCTGTTCGCAAAGCTCGACTGATACATACTGGTAGGGTTTCCGATCTTGCGAGATATAGGAGACTGCTGATGCGTTAGTTTCCTCAACCATTGAGGTACCTCTGCGATGTGAACTTAAGCCTCGTTATATTAGTCCTTTTAATATAAGTAACATCATGATCGTCATTATTGATATAGGTTTATGTGTACCTTGGAAAAGCGAATTGTATTCGGGCACTCCTTCTGGTATAAGTAGAGCTACATTAATACCCATATGGGCCACATGAGTCCCAACTCGTGTGCTCCTATTAGATGAAGTGCTTCTATACAAACGAACCGTAACTCGTCCGTGTGTTGTGTTCAGAGCTAACGGGCCGTAAAGCGTATGGGCGTTCCTTGCAGAGGGGATTATCGCGGCTGCATGTAACACTTCTAACGGAGTTTGCAGCCTCACGCATCAATCTCATGTCTATAACTGAAGTAAAATTAACGCTAGCTTTTGGCGGTCTATTTGCTGAGAAGCACTGACATCAATTTTAAAGCTGATAAGCCTAGTTTCGATCTCGGCTCCTAAACGGGAGTGAAGTTCTGCTATGAGTCACTGTGAGTGAGGCCAAGGAACGTTTTACCAACAAGAAATGGCAAACAAAGTTGACTTCCATTGGACGTTCATTCAATTCGAAGGACAACGTATGGTTCTCAAGTATGTTGTATTGGCCAAAAAAAAATTCCAACGTATCACAAACTTATAATTAGACGGTCTTAGAATATTATATCAAATACAGTGTGAGTTTGCTAATGTTAGCGAGCTAGACTGTGATTCTCGACAGCTGTCAGTTGAGTGTTTGATGTCTTTCCCTGAATCTGAAGTAATCATAATGAGTAATATTAGACTAATGTGACATCTCTCTGTAAGGACGATGTACGAACGTTATTACGTTATGTTCTTCCTTTGGGGCATCGTGAAAATGAGTCCGTTCGATTGTTGACTTGTTGCGCGTGTGCACGATATAATGAAATTTCCGTTTCGCCCATTAACGAGCCATAGTGATCTCGTGAATAGTAAATGAGAAATGAGCAAGTACTTGAATAGTGAATTAGAGGGTCACAAATCGCTCGTCTAAAGCTATAGATTTATTGAACTGGTTGCTGAACAAAATTCCCAAGCCGCTTCAGCCAGCCGAAGGCTACGCTCAACTTTTTCCATTGTTGTGACGTAGCCATATTTCTTGCGTACTGGATTTCAGCATACGCTTTCCTTCGTACATATCTTTCTTATGCTTATTCCAGTCTTAGTGCTCTAGCTCTACTAAATGACGCAAGTAATCAACCATAAAAGGTACGTAAAGGAAATATGCAGCTTGGAGAGCCTCTGCACTTAAGCTACTTGAGTCGGCCTTATCGTATTACATAGAGATATTGTATATCTGTGGCCTAAATGCCCTAATGACTTGTAATTTACCAACTGATCTTTTACTCAATCTGTTGTTTTTCTCGAGTGAACTAGCACATATCATACCTCCTATAAGTTAATGAATAAATCACACCTCTTTTTGTATTCGATGTAGCAGATTTGTATTCGAGCATCGAAGTTATTATTAAAGAAACGTGCTCTCAAATTCGTCTCGGCGCTAATATTTCTTAGTTCCCGCTAATTCAGTTCCTCGTGACGTTACCGCCTTGGTGCTAATGTATGCTAGCACCAAAGATCATCTCCATTCCCCTTTAAAAGTTAAGTTAATGTTTAAAAGAGAACTCATGTTAGATGCTTGAGGCATTACTCCACGAGAAACAGTATTACGTCTGCGCCATTGTTGGTCCTATAATTGTTGGTTGGTTCAGGTACCTGATAAAAACATACGTGACTGGAACTTGATGAATTATTACAATGATACTCAAGGCTTTACTACAGCTTTTGGGCATTTTCAACTAAATTGATTCGTATAACGTTATTCAACTTGGAAGGAACCTTGAAAGAGGCGTATGACTATTCTAACTGTATGCCATAGCCGACACCTACTTACTTCGAACGATTTCTTTGACGTGTTACCAGTTAAATATTGATTTGTCAACCCGCCGGTATTCTTGATAAATTATAGAAAAACGTATCTACTACTTAGTTCAAAAGTCAAGGATTAACCGAATGAAATGACTACTTATGAAAGCAAACCTCGCTAAGAACTTATTTTTAAAAAACCTAATGGTGCTCTGATAGGCTTTGAGCTCCCTGAGAAAAGAGTCTCAAAAAAGGCACCTGAACATCCCATGCAAAAGTATTTGATGCAAATTTTGTCCCACTATTACATTATCGAGCCATGACTGTCCTGTTACAATTTGAACATCGACTTATAAATGTACGTTTTTTTTTTGCGTTACTTAGGAGGAGAGATTATTATAGATTTAATAGCCGAAATCTGGACACATTGATTTTGCTGTGCTGTACAGTTTGGAGGACCTGCAAGGTCTTTAAAGCGACTCTACATATGCACATCGATACGAAAGTCTCTTTCAAGATGAAGATACCGGGGAGACAAATGCGAAAAATCCCCTTAAGTATGGCACAATTTCAAATATAATATGATTCAAAATGACAATATTCGATAAGTACCCTCGTCGTGTCCTACTACATTGGAACCTATCTGACCGGAAATTACACCTCCTTAGTAATGTCATATCAGTGAGTAATGACGGTACAAAAGTCTCTAGAACGTAGTAACGGAACCTTGATAAATTTCTTGTTATTTAATTGAATACTGAGACAGCACATTGCTGCTTGTTAAAACAAATGCGATTTTCTGGAATAGAGAAACTGTAGAGAAACTATCGATAGTCGGGCTGCGACCCTATGCATGGATAACTATGTGGCAAAGTGGACCGATCTAACGAGGCTATGATATAGGTTCCATTGTAGGCTTTTAAAATTAGACAGGCTTTTCCCGTGTGTGTAAAGCAAATGGCATTCTCGTTTCTGCTATTCGGAACGATGCCTTGGACAAGGAACGCTTTTCATACCAACAAAATACGCTATGACATGAATGCGAAATGAAAAAAAGACTTATCTTTAATATCGAAGGTCACGACGTGCACTCGGGTCCTATTCCAAGGGCAATTTGCCTCTAGAGCACCGGTCTCTGGTTTCACATCACGTCCCTTATCTACCGTACACCTTACCGTACAAAGTAAGACTGTGCGAGGAAAAGTCGATGTTTGCCCTGAAATTACCAGCTAACATGTTATGTATTCTCCTCCGTATCTATTCTTCTTACTTAAGTAATTTCTATGATCATTTGTACGAAAAAAGCATTACAGCAGTGAGAATTTTCCAGACTAGCACGTTGTATAATTGGTTTTCAATGAATGAGCAAAAGGTTGTCTTTACTCATCATCACTAACCCTGTTTAATAATTTCTTGCTGGCTATGACGATCTAGATTGCCACAGGTCATAACATAAGAGAAAACATAAGAAGCAGATGGAAACACACATAGCATACTCATTATGTAGCTTTTCGACGAGTTTTTAGTGAAATTCTTACATTATAATATAACATGAATAGATTTGTTCTATAAACTCCAGTGTACGGGGAACTTGTTTTCCGTGTTCGCTGGTAATAAGTCAATATTTATGTTCGTCGACGATTTCCTTTTCTGCCTCTTGTTTGACGTATTAAGCTTTAAACTATCGTAATTATGTCCTTATAATACTGCACACGCGACGTGTTCGTTGCTGAACTTCGAAACAAGAGATGGCTTAAGTTCGAAACCGGGCACAGACATATTTCACTTCGTGTTCGGAGCCAGCCGTCTGACGCAATACTTCACGTCTCAATTACCGGACGTCAAGGTCGAAACATTTATTTTTCCAACTAATATACTAAGTGCATCCTCACCATCTCGACCGTTGAGCCTGTTCCGGCCGTGGAAAGTAGTAATAATCATTCGTGACACCCGCATCTCCTTGTCTAATATCTACATAATACCGCCGTCTATTACGCGTTAACCCTACGCAACCCAACGCGTCCGATCAGTCCTCTCGAATGCCTAGGAAAAGCCTGCTTTGACGCAATAGTCTTCCTCGGATCTGTGTCTAGTTACGACAAATAATAAAATAAGGTCAGATGGTTACTAGAAGTGACTAATAGTTGGCCGTGATGCGTCACTCCACAAAAAAGCATCTAGTATATTTTCTGGGCAGGCCATTGAAGGCTTGAAGTGCTTCACAACTTCCGAACCTGAAGCGCCTATAGACACTGTCTACTGCGGCATCCGTCACCATAGTCACGAGTGTCCACGTGTCGCGCATAGACAACGTCAAGTGCCTGGAATATATTGTATTAAATATTCGGTTAGAAATTGAACTAAGACGCACAGCACTATCGTGGATAGCTCGACAATTCATTTTAGCTCAATACATCCCAAGCATTGCATGTATTGGTAATGGGTGATGCCAAATGGCCCATGATGACGCTTTACTTTTGCTCCGGTCAGTTAACAGACGCCGTTTGCTTATGCTTGTTTTTACGGCTGGTCCTTTTCCTCGTATAAAGGTACAAATATGAACTCATAAGTTTAAGCTACTTACAGAGTAATAGCACTTAAAATTAACTTCTCAGCCCAACGCAACCCAAAAAAAATATCATAAATTTTAAAAGAAAAAAAAATTCTGCCTCAGCGTAATTTTCCAACGTCATTCAATTAAGTCTAAATTGTTATTAAGATGTAATTCTTTTTCCCCTATTATGTCAGGAACATAAAAAAGACAAAGTTTAATAACAATATAGGTACACTACGGTAGAAAGTTGAAACGTAAACATGTAAATATTCTTTGCATATGGTACCATAAACGTAACAAGATACAATGTAATGTCCTGAAAAGCTAGGAAAATTTAATCTGGCAAAATAACCCAACAGTAATCTTTTCATCAGTAATCTCGCCATGTATGTAAATACTTGTATCGTAATCAAACATGGCTCGCAAAACAACTGCCCGTAGAAAGTTGTTAGAAAACTGGTTTTTCAAATTTATTTTGAAAAAAAAAGTGCAAGAATATAATTTAGCTACTATACCGAAGCGCAAATAATACTAGCCAATTAACTTAAGAAAAAAATACTTAACGCAAATAGAAGGGCTAAACAGAGTGACGTCAGTTACCGTTGGCGTTTGCACGCGTAAATGCGCCCTTAAATAAATACTAAAGCTATATTTCTACGCTTTCCTTTGCATATGCCATCATTGTCGATTTAAATCCGAAAAACCATTTGAGTAATCTACCTATATATATATATATATAGTAAAGGATATATGGGTTTTTAGAAAATTAACGATTCTTCATCTTTTAGATTACAAGACTGCGAAAGCTTGAAGGACATACTGGTCTATTTTTTATGTGGTACCACTGCCGTTAGTTAAATATCGGTCCATCGTCCGTATCCTCTCGTTCACCAACCTCCGTAATCAATAAGGACACGGTAAGGTTAGGAGCAGTTTCGTAAGGGTTACGCTTGAATGAATGTAGGTGATCGGTAGACTAAGCACCATCCTCATGTCAAACAAATTGAATTGGCAACAAACAACCATTACGGTGTTCTCCTGTGATGGCATTACAATACTGATTTTCTTAACGAATAGGCAGAGCTTCTACTAATTTCGCAGGACACAATCTGTGACGTCAGCTGTCGGCCTTAAAGTGTGAAATATGCAACAGCTAAGCTAGATAAATCATGTGGCACCCTGATACATTATTCTAACTGGAACCCTGTGGCATGAGTGTCAACTTCTACGAGCGAATATAGGTATCGAATAAGTTTGGGCAAAATAAATCAAGACAACTCCGCCATTTCGAGCTCCCAGCAGTAGCTGGAGCTGGAAAAGCTCTTTAACGTCAGGCCTGATGATTTCTGGCGAGACGGATTAAGTGCTTCGATGGCGGCGACGGACACTGATAACAAACACGTAATAAATACATGTTTCATTTCTGTTACGTGAAAAACTCTCTTTAGAGCTTATAAAGTATAGGGTAATAGATAGTTTCAGAGAGGGCATCCGTCGCGTAATCACCATTTTAATGCGTATTCGTCGTGTTGCCCGCCTTTTTATCTACATGTATTATTTGTCTCATAAGTATGATGCGCTAACGAAACTATTTCTTTCGCGCCCTCGATCGGCTACGAAGCTATCGTATATAGCTCTTCCTGAAGGAATTGCCGTCACGCCAATGAGTGTGTCAGTTAAGCGATCGATGACACAGTGGTACGCAGCTAACTCCAGTACTTCTCACCTATCTACCGTCGCGGCAAACGCTTTGTCCTTGCTGCGCATCAGGAACGAAACAAGGACCTATCTTTTTTGCGAAAGTAGATGTGTGGGTTTCGCATACTCTTGTACAGTAGCCCAACGTAGCCAATATTGCAACAACAAACGATTGTCCAATTTGTAGCCGTACTATTTTTATTGTGACAGCTATTATCACGTAGCGCGATACCAGACTCAGTCGTTTGCGTGGAAGGCAGGCACGTTCACTGAGTGACGTTACGTCCCCCCATCGATGCAATGCAGACGGATCACTGACTGATTGGTGGCTAACAACGCCGATTTGACAGTTATTCTATTAATTTCGTTATCGTCTTAATCGATGCACCCTTTCCGGTATTCGACAGAAAAATGCAAGTATGTAAACGCGTATGGTTAACTAGGCCTCTGCTGGAAAAGAGCTTTTTTGCAAACGTATGCTATTTATAAAGCTAACGTTTCAGATATATGAGAGCAGTGGGATGTGAAGAGCTCAAGCAACACGTGTGTAAATCTGAAGATATTTGAATAAAGCAAATTAATTTATCAAAAACGTATGCCGTAAAAAAAGACACCTCTTCGGCATCGATACAAAAATAAGTACGAGCTTTTCGCGTTTGTATTCGCACAGTATGTCCCCTTCTTTTCCGTAGTACGTAACACAGGCACGAAGTGTTAACGATTCTAAAAAAATCATCAATTCTAGCTAGTGCCCGTTGGATTGACGCTATGGTGCTCGTAATTGCCAAAAATTATCGCTAACGATACTCACAGTAGTGCCCGTGACGCCCAACATAAGTTAATATGCTAGCCTTTACGTTTGATCATTTTCGTTGCAGTAGATGTTCGTATAAGGCTAAATAGTAGTTACCAGATTTGGCTTGTGGCATCGCTAGAATCATCAGCATTTATAATGCCTACCTATTTTTTTAGCACGTTTTCTGAGTCATCAACCAGACGCACCGCTCTGCTTTCGTTCACTGGTGACGTCATGATGCGTCAGATCTGACCGTCGTATTTTATGGAAGGGTTTTTCTCGTTGCTGTGGTCTTACTAATCGCATCGAATCTTGCGCTACAGAAGGACACGCCAATAATATCTGCTACAGCAAACTTACGTTATAAGATCATTCTACGTAAAAAAGCAACTGTTACGTTAATTAAATAAGATCAAATAACTCAACATTGACTAAGCTCATAGAACAGCTAAATTCGAAATATTTCGACATTCTATAAAGCTCTTAGTGGTACAGATTAGCTGGTCAGTAGAACTTGTTAGAAAAATGCGAAATGACTTCTAAGGGTGTAGATTAAAATGGTGAAAAATCCCACAGCAAAATGTGTTGGTCCAGAATTACCTGCAAACAACATCGATTTGAAGCCGTGCCTTAGGCATGATTTTCTATATGTAAAAGCCAATCACTCATGTTTAAATGTCGATACAGAACATGCCGTATATACTGCTTAAACAAATCGGCTTTCTCACTTTTTTTTTGAACTTTTGCACTCACCGTTCCATGCGGGCGCAAACAGCTACTGTTGTCGCTCTATCTGGGTACAGCGTATTTCGCTGCTAACGGTACTCCGAGATATTGGCTAGCGATACTGAAGCGGCGCTTCTTACTCTACGGTAATAGATGTCATAAGGCGATGCACGTAAAAACTGCACGACCTATTCACGCCAACCGTGGTATTTTTAGCGGTGGCCATCGCGAAGAAGGGTCGTCGTAGTCGGCCGTTCGTTCATTCGTTGTAATATTTGTGTATGCTGACCGCCCATAACCGCCTGGCACTGCGTCGCATGGTCGTTCGCTCGTTTGAACGTCGGCGCCACGCGATCTTCGGCCGCCGACGATGATGATGATGGCCTTCCATCTCACTGTTCTGGTAAATACAACCACATTACGACCAATCGCATTGTAAATACTGTGACGCACGCTCTCGTGGTGTAAGGGGATTCTCTCTCCCTGTTACGGGCGCGGAGTCTCGCTTGCGTCTTGCCCGACGTCAATCGCTGCTACTACCGGTATTAGTCTGGCCTACATAGGCAACCGGGTCTGGTGAAAGAGTTCACATCACCGCACGTTTTGAGAGGGGCAGGCGTGTCGTAGTAAGAGTAGGGTACATTCATTTGTGCCTCCGCACTCAACTCCATCGATATCACCCTACCAACACCTAAGCGCTTCAGGAAAGGCCGACTAGGCTTGCCACCAGCCCCATAGATTTCACCAGAAAGTCAATAGGAGCTGTCCTATAAATAGTTCAGTTACGATGAAACTACTTCGGATGTTTGTGTTGGTAGGGATTACCATTTCAAGCGCCGTATCACGTCATGTCTATCCGTTCCGGTACATCGGTGCTATGCCGGATATGGTTCGCATGGTGGATGATCCACGCCAGGTCGGAGTAGACGAAGCCCTCATTGAACCACCGCGATACGTCGCGAAACAACGAGACCTCAAGACGCACGATTTCTACTCTCACGATCCACAGGATAGCACAGATGTCAATTATCCCGCTGATAAAGGTATTCGTGACCAGGAAGATCACAGGGGTTATCCGGCACCAGCTGTTATCCCCACAGGCACAGATAACGCTGTCCCTCAAGCTACGCTTCATCAATACCCCGGACCAGAGTACCCCCAAAATCAGTACATTCCAGCAATTTTTCCGCAATTTCAGCTCGGTAACGTTGCACCACGCCAAAGTCATAGACAGGTACTGAGTCGAACTGGCACCCAGTTGGTGTATCCCCAACATCAGCTCCATAGTAAACTGCAGTGCTTTTCTGTTGGCAGCTTGCGCAATGAGGCGATGGACGCGTGGTGTGTTATCAACTGCAATCATACGCCATCGTTCTGTCCGCTAAGCCACTGTGCTTGCAGTGCATACGAAAAAAAATAGTACATATGGCCGATAACGAAAAGTGATTAAAAAGGAGCCAAGGAGTAGCGTTCTCCTGAGAAGCAAAAAAGTTTTTTGCCTTGTTTTGAAATCAAGAAACGACGATTTGGAAACTCTATGGTCATAATTCCTCTCGATGCTATATTGAAATGCTGAATACGGCTGGCTATGTACACTCGTAAAGCCCGTGGCTTCACACTGTTTCACGTCATCCACTTTATCGCGGTGATACAGAAAAAAAAGACTATAAAATATTGTCTTGTTGTATACATTCAAAAATAGCCACGAACCTTTTCTCCAGTGGCTTGAGTAATTAACATTTAATTCAAATTCAAGGATGCAATGGCAAGAAAAAGTGTCATTTTGTAATTCTAGCAGTCACTGTTTGTACAAATCATATCCTATTTAATGGGAGCTTTTCATCACTGATGAGAACCTCGCTGTTGTTAGCTTGTAGACCTTTTTATATATATGGGAAAACGGTTAAAATAAATGTGCAGATTATATTGTTGACCGAGACCGTTAATTGTAGACTATTTAAATAGATGTACATATGATATTACACCGAAGTTGGAGCAACGAACGAAAAGTAGGAATAGTGTACTTTTTAGAAGGGTATAGAATCGGGCGGAGCAATGCAACATCACTGAAGGCAAATTTGTAGAAAAGTAAAGATGGACTAGTCGTAGTTTGTGTTAGGTAAATGGAACTGCATCAGAAATAGCAATAGAGCACAATGTTACGCAGGCCTGCAGGCCTATGAACATTTTCATGACAGGAAGGCATTGGGTCGCAACTACTATGACCATTTGTATAAACGCTTTTTTATAGACAATGGTTACTTCTTACTTATTTCATAGACACACATCTCTTCATGAACAGACACCCGTACAACAGAGCAAGGCAATGAAAATAGTGTATGATATAACATGTTTAAATATATGGCGGGTCATATCGTGCGCCATACGGTCGCCCGCAACTTGTATGCCCACATATTAGGCATACAAGTTGCGGCTGCCAGACAACACGTTCTGAGATCAGCCGAGCAGCACTATCAGTGTCATGGGCCAAGTTGCAAGATATCCTGCGATCTCATCTGACCATGAACCCTTTCGACTGGCTTGAGGGCAACGTTATAGCAATTTGCGATCCTCATTCAGTCTTTGTTCAGAAGTTGTGCTTACTCGCTCTTTTTAACCAGATTCCTTCTTCGTGCTGCAACACTCCCATTGCAGTTCTGATGATTCAGCAACCGGAATTTGCTGTTCGAACACTAGTTGGACCCCTCATCGACAATGTTGATCTTGACAAATAATGTATCGTCTGGAGTAACTTACAAAAAAGGAGTTTACCTTGCAAAAATGAATGGAAAAGTAATTTTAACGTGTTTGGTTAGCTATTATTAGTAGGTTCAGCTACTAACAATCTATTGCCCCAAGCGGTATCAAAAAGCTAGCAACGGTACGAAGGCTAAAACTACTTAATATGTATCGAAATAGTCCTGTGATGGGAATCTTTCGGCATTGTTCGAATACAAAATACGATGTTAGAATAATAGAACTGGCCAAGGAATAATCAAGCTGTGTACTGTTATTACACAAGCAGAACCAGTACGCTTCGTATATGCGAAAAAAAATATCAGCAAAACAGAACCTCTATTGATTCCTTGATTTATCCGCTGCTTACGTGCCGTTTGGAACAATGTTAGTGGCACCGTCATAATCGTGACCCAACACAGATCACCATGGGTCAGCGACCCTGCCCCTCTACGTGATCGCAGAAAAGCCTCGCAACGTGTGCATTCAGTGCTAATATTACATAGTTTTTTTGGACAAATTCAACTTACTTTCAGACTCTTTAATTCTATTATTGACGGACCAGCTAAGAATCTATCTTCAAAGTAATGATCCCACTTCTTTTTGGCCCGTACTGTTATCATGGCTGATGCGGAAGTCATATGTATCATTGACATATTGCATTTATTTCTTTCGGTATTACCGATCCAGTATCCGGTTTAAATGAATGGCCCAACGGCGACATTCGAATACTCAAACGTATCACTCGGCCATCCGAGTTAGAAACCTAGACCTAGCTAGCATGTAGCCTATATGTACATTTACGATTATGAAGAGAGCAGAGCTGAGGCATGATGCTCATCATGTCCTTCATTTATGGCGACGTGAGCCTACCTTGCTGACAGCTCGGTAGTCGAAATAGAAGGCAAACACAGATAACCAATTTCGAGGCCGTTCGGCGAACGTCAGCCAACACTATAGTACATAGTGTTACAGATGCTACGTCGATAGCTCAATGAGCGATATAGATCATCGGCAAGCTGCAAAAAGCCAACTGAAGTAGAAATGGTAGGCTTTCACGTTTAGTAAAATATATTTCTCTTAGCGCGTATAGGCAGAAAGAGACACAATATCGATTTTGAGGGGCAAGGCTATATAAAGCTCGCTCCGAGGGCGGAAAGGGTTTGTTGAAACAGCTGATGCGTATCGTATCTATAAGAAAAATGCGAATAGTAGAAGTAGTACTAGTTGCCAGCGGCTTATTGGTTGTGTGTCTATTCGAGCGAATATTTAAGTGAGTGACTCGATAATGCGGACAAAGGGGCAGCTGTGGACGTCCGACTATCTTTTTTACACGCCCTTTACTTAGAAACTATAATGAACGTTACCATTGTACCCATTCGTAGAACTCGATGGATTAAGATCAAACGAAGCGCTGGAAAGACGACTGATTTACTGGACTGAGCATTGTTAACGACCGGAAATGGTCTACGTGTAAGCAGAAAAAAAGCGAGTATCACGACAAGCACAATAAATATAGTGTTTACATAACGAATGCCCTCTGTAAAGTTAACTCTTCTATTACTGAGAGAGAAAGCGATTCGTGCAGTTAGTGTACCTGAGAAAAAAATAATAACGAAGTTAAAGTTACTTAGAAAATGTTGTAAGCCTATGTTCAAGGCAAAAAGTAAACTTTTGAACTGACTCAAGCTTGATATGTATTGACTATCCGCCAGCGTAACGGTGAAACTTCTGAATAACGCAGATACAACAAACGAAAGGAAAATTTGATTGGTTAAAAATTAATACAACAATTTTGTCCAGTTCTTTAGTGTCTCTGCATGGCTTTTTCGGGCATTTTGCTCAAAAATGGCCATTAGATCTACACCTGCTGGTACACGGGCCGGTAGCTAGCTTTGGACGCTATTGATTTAACGCGGCATTTTTAAAAGCATTCTGCTCGAAGTTTTCTCATTTAGACTGGAATTTTCGCTAGACGTAAGAAACGGTTACGGCATCATAGAACAAAGATGTGTCAAGCAGTACAGTGTGGTATCTCTGAATCACGTGGCTGATGGTGATAGTTTTGAATAGTGTACGGAACCGTATAGCCACTGATCCATAGCTCATTTGTCTTAGATATCGGAGAAGCTTGAACAGTCAGCAGGAGGTCTTAAGATGTACTCGCTTCTGTAGTACAATCGAACCAGGCAGACAGCAAGGCTACAGTACCTCGAACTACTCGATCAAATCGGGAATTTTTCGCGCCTCGAAAGTGATAGATCCCCGATAGACCGAGCCAACGACAAACTGAAGCCTAGAGCTGGTTTTAGAGGAATAAGAAGCGCTCGTTCAGCTTATAGAGGGAGCATCGGCAGTAAGCAGGGTGCAAAAACGTATTCCTTTTTTTCAAATTAGGATTCCGATTGGGTTTCGTGGTGCAGTATAAAGTAGTAAATGATACTACGGGCATTCGGGCCATTGTTTATAGGTGACAGGTTTTCAAAAGCTAATTAAAGTTTTATAGCGATTTTCAACAATAATCCGTTCAGTTCTAACTTAAACCAATGCGCATAACGAACGAAATAGGTACGAAGTAAACACGACACAGTGCAATCGAACACAAACGTTGGCGCATTTTATAATACATCTCTAGTTAGCAATATATATATATAAAGATCAATAAAGGAAAAATTCTACATAAAAGTTATCCTACAACTACGGGACTTGATGACTCATGGTACGCTTGCAGCCTTTTTGGCCAATCTAAACTTCCAGCAATTTCCTGCCTTCTATATGCTATAACCTAGCAAACGATTTAAATACGTTCTAATATATTCTCTAGCCACTCTTACCGTATCGTTGTCGCTACTAATGACAGGCGATGTTCAATCTAATTATTATTATCTCAGTTATCAATGTTCAAAATCAGCTGGGGACCTGTTCGGAATGTGGCCCTATGTTAAATAACAGACATGGAAAATCGTAAATACGGAAGCGGGGCTAAAGGAGCACTCTAAAAGGAAATATGGTATTTGTTTTGATTAATTTGAGGATAGAAATGAACTACGTAGGGTAAACGCTCAAAAACAGCGCACAACTCCTTTTGGACTTGGATAGCTAGGCATAATTTCGAATAAAGGAGATGCGATCAAATCCTGAGCATAGTCGAACTTATAGACGTATATGCCAAGTTGAAAGCTTTTAAAACCCGAGCAAATTTTATTTCAACTGTTTGAGATAAGAAATCAACTAAAGCATTCAATTATTTGACATTTTTAGGTAGTGATGTTTACAAAATGAACCGCCGGCTTTTCGAATGAGTGTTTTTTTTTACTGAACATGAATCTTGAATCATGGCTTGAATCACCCGGTAATTAGATCATTTTCAGTCACTGATGTATATCGTACGTACAAGCACAGCGTAAAATATCCATTTAAAATATTCAAGGTATCAACAGATCTTTGACGCAAGCTCCTTCCTCATGGGTATGACGCCTTACTTGGGTAGAAGTTCTGTTGGCGCAGTCATCTATCTGCTCGTGTGATTATTCAGCATTACGCACAGTTTGAGCTTACCGAACGGAGATGATACAGCGATAGCGTAATCATCACTGGAATGTATTCTCTTCAATCTTACTTTTAATCAACGTATCATTTGAACGGACACCGACGTGACTAAATCCTGCGTGGCAAGCCCTGCCCTGTAGGACTCATTCTCAAAATCGTCCGCCATTGTTTGATGGCAAATGAGCATTGCGTACGTAATAATCGTTGTCTTGTTTAATGGGCCTGACTATACAATGGCTTGAAAAAAAGAATGAGTTCATTATTAAATGCAAGTCGTCCTATGAGAATCTGCTTTTTGGAAGCAGATCTCTGCTAAAATTGTTTTTATCTCTGCTGAAAAGTTTAATATATTCTTTAGAATGTAGTGCATTTCCTCCTTGTGCTAAAAATTATGTGCTGTCGTTCATTAAACAGTTTTCATGTAATATCGCTGCTGACGTCTTTAGAATTTTCGGCAGAGTCCACAAGTTAGACAGTAGTTTTCAGATGTTTCAGCTTTTTCCAAAATCTCAAACGCATTAGGTATACAATTGTTACTGTCAAATTTTTTAGGCTCCACCGCTCCGTTTTAGCTTCCTTTTATGTTTAGTTCAATGCCAACCTAATGTGTGTGTTGACCACGTGGATCGTTGACTGTAAAAGTAATTTAGCAACGCAGATAAAAATACCAAAATTCCTCAAAAATACTAAGAGAGACAGGATACGATGTTGGGTCGTCAAAAATAATTTTAATCTAGACGTTAATTTCAAATGAGCCTATGATTCTGATATTGATGTATATAACACGTACGGTTTATATAGCACAATTGAATTTACTGATTAGTAGCAGTAAAATGTGTCGACAAGTAATCCGTTTTTAATATGTGTAAAAAAAAATGCAATTCTGCGACATGCAAAATTGTAATGGAAGAAAGCCGACTGTCCTGAATAAGGCCGTCTTATTAAGTTTCGTCGTTTTTCGAAGATGTACAACGAACCAAGCATAATCGACGTCCGCATGGACAGGTGCGTTGAAGATTAAGGTAGTGCGATAGCATTGATTTCCAAAAGAAATGTTTTCCTTTAAAGGTCTGCCTTTCCATTTGCCCTACCTTGTCCTATATTGTCCTATAATTTACTTGTTCAATAAACGAGGAGGCGCGGGCCTTTCCAATACACTTTTTTGCTGGTGACTGAGAAGCTGAATTCGATATGACAGGATAGCAAAAAGCTCGCATTCGCTGGCCTGCCATTGTGTGCGCGAACTTTACTGAAAGATAGTGTCCAACGGAAAATCCTGTACCGTTTTGCATCAGTCTTTTCTCTACGCCTGTATCGTATATGGAACATGATGCAAAGCGTTTAGTTACATTTTTTTTTTTTTTTTAAATTTTACTGGCACACTTTTGGTAAAACACAGCCAGCTAAAAATAGTCGGCAATAGTAGTTCTAATAGGTACGCTAGCAAGGATTCTTAAATGTTTTAATAGGGCGATATAATAAATCTGTTATCAACACATGTGGACATACTTATGATTTTCCTTTGTTCTCGGAATATCGCCAGGGAAACGTAGGTTCTTCTTATCGCCCCGCCGATTTAGGGGATAAAAAAAAAAGAGCAGAGGAAAGGTAAGTTCTCTTGACTGAATTTCTCATCTGCCAAGGCCGCGAGGACGCGCCATAACGACGCGTTCCACCGACGCAGCGCTGAAGTCATGTCAGACATAGAACATTGTTTATCTGCAGACACAATATTCTAGCTGGCCAATTTTACCGTTCATGATGGAAATAAAAATTTAAAGACGGCCAGTCGCACAGACAACACTCGCTAGGGGCCAGTGATATGATAGCGCTTAATAACTAATCGTTATTCATGAACATACGTCGTTAAAGTACCTTCGATATAAGCATGAAGGAAGGGAATTCGGCGTTGTCCTAGGTACGTACAAAAACGGCGAGAAAATAAATTTTCGCCATCGGCGATTTTGACCAGCCATTGTTTGTTTCGAAGATACTGATAGAAATATTTCATCTAGGCCCTGAGTGATAAAAAGGCTGGCATTAATGTTACAACTAAATGTAGTTGAAACACCGTTTACATCACATCTATCTCTAAATATACCTAACGAATAGATTTCTATGGCGGCTACGTACACAGTTTACAGAAAATCACCTAAAAACATTATCCTGTAATATATAGATTTGTGTTCGAGTAAGGCCTCAGCTTAGCCAGCGAACCTGAGCCCAATAAAGGCTAGAAGTAACTAAAAACCTTTAAATTAAAATGATTCAAATCAAGGTTGAAGGTTTCACTTCGGGACCAATTACTAGTCCTAGTTAAAGAACTCACGAGCAGAACCTAATGAAAGACGTCCTGGTTGTGCTAAGTCAGCTAGCACTGCCACATGTGATTTCATTCGAGAATATGAGCGTGCATGAACTGCAGCCAGGATAACTGCAGCAGTAAAAACTTCTGTATCAGTTTTTGTGATTACCTCGATCTGCTTGCGACCCTCCATGTTGTACAGAGAGCATCATCTAGACTTTGCAAATTCTTCGCATGATTGTCTGTTTTTTATGGCTGATAGTATCGTTTAGCGAACATTCGACCGTCTTTCCAGTGTTCAGTAGCATTTATTATTATTTTTGCATTTTATTATTATTATATATGTTACTATTATTGCATTTAAATGATAACCACTTCATGTTACGACCAACCCGCGAATTATCAAACCTTTGCCGGAAACAAAAGGCTTGAATTAGGCTGGTCCTTGTCACACAGGTTACCTCTAGTCTCGTTGTGTTTATGTAATTGTACACAAAGCGAAAGTCACGTTGTCAATAGTAGGTCATTATACATTAAAATTGTCCGACTTTGCCTTATCGTTTCGTAACAGTTTAAACGATGCTATTATATAAGTGAGTCCTAGAGACTTCGTGGTTTCGATGGGGCTTCTGGTATGACACATCATCTAAATTGCCACGCCCCTTTCCCCTTCGCCGGCCCCTCCCCTTAGGCACAAATGTCCGATTAAGGACTAAACTATTACGGTTGAGCCATTCATGACGGTACTGTTGTGATTCGAACCTCTGTTGATTATAATTCCGCTGGGGATCTGTAAATCGTTTTTACCAATTTTTTTAGTTGTCGTCACGGTTGCAATAAGCACCTATCTTCAATAATTTCGTCTTCTTCCCAAACACATTAACTTCGAAATCAATTTCACTTTGCTTCTGGTTTGTTTTGCCATTGCTTGCTGCGATTTCCGTACGCTCAAGCGTGGATCGGATCCACTTCGACAAAGCCAAAGGCAACGACGGTCTGGCCGGCTCCAGCGGTAACTAATACCCCAAGAGCTTCTGGTCAGCTTCCAGCTCGTTTCTGTTTATTCAGGGAAGATACCGGAGCTGCGTGTACGCCTGCGTTGCATGCAAAATCGGTCTGTGTATGTGAGACCCGAACAGAATTACAAGTGAAAGTTTCGATCGCTGTTACGGGGGGCAGGTAATGAGGAGAGTTCTGTCTTTAGCCAAACTGGCCATACAGAATACAATACGGGTAGTAGATTCGAAGTGATAGGATCGTTTCTCTCTTTTCCCCATTTACGGTTGTGATGATTATTATTCGAAATAGCAGAACGCATTTAATCCATCCTTTACGTCAATACCGACTCAGTAGCGTTAGTTCCAGTGAGAGCCGATGCTGTTAGTTCGTAAGATGAAAAACTGAGACAGTTGTAGCGGTCTGGTTTCTGGATTCAATACCGCATACCGTATTCGAAGACGATACGATATTGTTATTGGCGAATGTTGTGGCCGTAATAGTCTGTCGGGAACGCTGTTGATCGATGCCGACTGCGGGACGTTGCGTTCTAGGTAAGATGCTTGAAAACAACTCACACGGTTTTACTTTTGGCTGTGCGGAAACCGAACGAAAAGGCGATGATGGCGGCAAAAAGCAGGGTAGTGTTTATCGTTACGAAATTGCTGACTACGCCTTGTTCCGAAAATTAGGCCCTTTATTGGTAAAAGTCGCGCGTGCGAGATGGCTTAGTTTGTTGTGACATAACACAGCATAGACGGGAGTGAATATACAACGCATGCGATAGACGGTACTAGCCAAACGACGATGGGCCTGTACATTTCAAACATTTGGCGCGGAGTTTTCCGAATGCTAATTTACATGACTTCACTCTTAGTGAATTTGCCTATCTCCCGAAGTAGTTGTGAATTGGATTCTCCCATACATGTAGTGCACTATTCGATGGATATAGAAGAAGGTGTTTGTTACTAAAGAACACCAGCCAACTTATCAGTACAATTCTAATCTGTCTTTATTAATCCTCCAAACACAAGTGCAACCTTGGCCAGAAAATTCCTATGTTATCTCTCTCGCTCCTATTACAGGCACGAGTCCTTTAAGGAATACAAGTGGTCGAGCTGACGTTAGAGCGGATAACTTAGAACAGCTTGAGAACTTGCCCTCATAGAATTCACCAATGGATTGCGAAAATAGCTAATCAAAATAAAATAGCTAGTTTCAACGTTCATATATTTACATGTCCCATGCACAGTTATAGTTCCAACGATGTAACTTCTATGTATTCTATAACGTCGAATGGTCATTCGGTAAAGGTGATGAATGGTATGTTTTGTGAGACAAGACTATGTAGCTTTATTACGTAGTTCGCATGCCAACGCTTGCCCCGTCCAGGATTACTGTTCTCTATATTTGTCTAAGTCTGACAGGTTATCGATTATTTTTCCTCTCTACCTACTACCTACCGTGCGTGCAAAAAGCTAGCATTTAGGTTTTTTTCCCGTTTGCGTCAAATTAGGATCTATTACAATACCAAGTAACGATTTCGTTTTACAGAAAGTCACCTAAAAAGTTATTTTGCAATAGGGGCTTGTGCCTGAGTAAGCCCGCAGCTTAGCCAGCGAACTGGAGCCCAATAAAGGCTAGAGGTAACCAACACCCTTTCAATTAAAATCAATATCAAAGCTCTTATTTTAGGACACTCTTGTTTATATCAGAACAATGAGTGATCTGTTGCGACATTTCATAGTAAGGCGTATTAGTCACTGCAATATAACCGACTCTATTCACGATAAATCTCCTTACCATACTGTCCATCAACATGAACTAACCGAGACAATTGTTATGCAGCCTTTTTACTTCGTTCAGGCAAAAGCCACATCTACCCATTCTACTGAAGAAATAGAATTTATGTTATCACCATTATCTCGCCATTATCTCTGCTATGATCATTTTTGACATCGGCCTATTCCTGTATAATGGTTAACGGTATTCTGGCAGCTGAGTAAGCGGCAACAAGCAACTTCACTATGCCTGGTCCTAGTCGTTCTGCGATACCCGTACCAACGTTGCAGGTGAATGATGAGCGTGAGTTTTGACTATTAACTGATGGTGACTAGACACGAGCAGGGAACAACCCTAATCGCAATCAATCATGCTATACAGCTCGCCGTTCATCTGCTTAGTTTTGTCTTAAAAATCAGCTAATCTAGCAGATAATGCCGCACATTGTTGCGCCGTCAACATACTTTGCCTAGTCATAAACTTAACGTACGAAAAAAAAAACAATAAATATATAGTTCTCGTTAATTTTTGTTTAGCTGTATTATTTTTTTAAGATGAAATATACTGCTCGTCATGCGACGTTGATGATTTATAATGATTTAAACATAGTTGTCGTTTGCTTACGAAGCCATTTTCACCTGCCGCGTATCGATGCCAATGGCTGCTTTATCGAATAGTCTAAAGAGAAATTCGCCATCCGTATTCTTTGCCACTTGCTTAAAAAGCAACTTAGTTTCGATCAGTCCTAACCAAAAAAATTTTCCTAACGTCCCGCATGTGCCAAATATGAGAGCACAGCCTTGACTTCTGATTCGTTCTAGGGTTGACTAGCAATCAGGCGATAGAAGATAATTTAGAACATTAAACTATCGGCTTGATAGTTTTGCTCAAGGCCTCACTTTTTTTTTCAATCATGATTTTTTTTTGTGAATTTCATGTCATATGCTGATACCTGACTTCGGTCAACCGCCTGAATTAAATGTGAAGTATTGTTGAATCGTTCAGAGCTCTAGTTTAAAGCTTTCATCTGCGTATTACAAAGTGTGTACCGATAAAAAATAGAAGAAGAATATACTTAAGTTTGACTAATTGAGCATCACATGTGCACTCAGTGAACCTATTGCCAGTGATTCCTGTTACAGCCTGTCGCTAGATTCATGCCTGTTGTTCTAGAGAATCCAAATAAAAACGATATCGATACAAATAACTGAATTGAAAAAAAAAAACAGATGGTGCTTTCTAGCGTTTGTATCACGTTCCTTTCTAGCTTCATCCGCCATTAAAGAAGCACTCGCTTTTATCAGAGTATATACCGACCTTGCTCTCAATGTGTGTAGATGCTTGAGACTTTAAAGGGCTTCCCTAAAGAGGAACACATGATGGTTGTTTGTTGCCTAATGGCATTTTGATTTACCAACTGGACATTAAGAACGAACAAAAGTATCTTCTTCGAAATAGGTGGTACGTCTCTCTGTAACAGGTATTACCTCTCTCTATTAGTTGGGAACAAGCCTATGTTCTTGTTTAGCCAAATTGTCCTAAACAACTTGAGCTTAGTTTAGATATCTCAAAAGAACATGACTAGCTTAATAAATGCTCCAGTGCCAAAATACAAGCGAATAGTCAGCCAGCGAGGACTGCTAGTCCCGAACCATCGTAAATAAGCAAAAGCTTCGTCCTGTCATCTTTAAAGCGACTGTCTAACACCATCGTAACGCCACAGACCGCCGTTGCCGCCAATCAGCTTGGGTGAGTTGTGCTCATTCATTCGACCTATTTATCACGACAGTAGTGGCGTACCCAACCATAGCATTCTTATCACTACCAGCAGTACAAGTCTCTAAGCGGCTCCACCCCCACCTCGTCGCAGGCCATCGCCGTTACCCCTAACTACTCCATCCTGGCTAGTGTCCCATAGCGAACCCTCGTTACTTAGCCTAGGGCAATAGATCCCGTAGAAGGTTGGATGCAATTTTTGTCAAATAGAAGCTTCGATGACTGCTCGGTACTCGCTCGAGGCGTGTATGGTTCGGTGAGCTGACACAATGTCGCCCAACTTATCGCAACTTGTGTGCTTACCTGGTTGCCTGCCCACCTTCATTGTAAAGCCAGTTACCCATTTCCCTAGCGCGGGTGCTCTTAATTGTACTGTTAACCGGCCTTGAACTCGATATAGGTGTGAATAATTCGATGAACAATGGTGCAAGTGAGTGGAAAAAGAATAGCCAATCGTCACAACAACTCAGCGACCGAAAGACTGCTCTTCTAGTAGCCGTAATATTTGCCGTCTAGCCCAATTTAGTCGCTTGCGGCTTTTATAAACTCCTGAGTGTCTGATGAAGCCATCAGATCACGAAATACCTACTAATACAAACGATTGCAATGCACTCACAGCCTCATTATGCACACCGCAATTTAAGTAGACGTATACAGATGGACATATACGAATTACTCGATGCGTGGCGACGTTGTTAGAGGTATGTATCTGGTCAATTGTCTACCGAACCCTTCAAAACCGTCGTCTGCTCTTTTCAAGTATTTTGTGGCGTTGATGTCCAAGTTTGACTAGGTCAAAGAAACAAATGAAAAAAGTCATTTCAATTGTAAATAGCTTTGTTTCTGAAACAAACTTCCATCCTGATAGGGATTCTGTGACGTAGCAATATGGTAGACATTGTTATAATGATTGATTGCCATCGAATTTTATGGCTCGCGCCAGATATTTTCTGATACTGATTTCCGTTCAGATAGTAAAATAGATAATAATGGTTCACTAGTTATGAAAACGCTTTTTACCTAATTTATTGCATATATGCATATATAATGATGACATAGTTACCCATGACTGCCCAAACATGTGCATACATTTACATGGATAAGTATTGATTTATAATCGCATATCCAGGTGTTTTTCTTGAAGACAGACTTACCGAGATAAAATATATTCGTTCTGTATTTCAGCGATTTCCAACAAAATTGGAAAACTTGTTTTTATCTTCATGATTAGCGTGTGCCATAGATGAATAGGGGAGGATCTTTTAACAGTTCGGCAAGCCAATAAGAAATGAGTCAAACGTACCCGAGTGCAAATTCTGCTCATTTCTATTTGTGATCGTTTTTCTACCCTACTGTTTGTCGTTAACAACCTACAGTCCCCAGCAACAATAAAGCAAAAAAAAAGCTCGATAAAAAACTTTTGAAAAAGTTTTCTAAAGGCCCACTTTTTTGGAGTGTATTTTTTACTTCTTCTAAACTTACCCACCAGAAGTGCCGTTACCCCTCTTCTTCTTGAGCTCAACCCTGTCGATCGCTGTTGTTTTTGTATGTCTCCGGAACAAACATCTGTGTGTCACTTTAGTTACACCAGGCAAGCATGGGAACGGGCTATCTTTTTAGGGGTTGGAAACGGGACATCAACTTCAATATACAGTTACCCTCAATTTGTCTTCACATACAAAACTCGTATACATTTCCTTGTTTGGAAAATGGCTAGTGAAGGGCAGAGAAAGCTACTGTAGTACAGCCGGTGGAACTCAAAAATGTAGTGAAACTGGTCGAGGCTGCTCTACTTCTTTTCATGTTAACATACGCAATAGTTCCGGTCGAGTTGATATTCCATAAAGTGTACTATATATATAATCTAAATCACTTCGTCAATTTGAATA